>NW_009189831.1:39248-79501 GCF_000690835.1 Fulmarus glacialis
GGAACAGATGTGCTGAAACATGTGGCATGTCCTGGAGAACAGGGATGGAGCCAGCAGCAGGGTGGCCAAGCAGAGAGGACTTGCTGTGATGCTGAAGGCATGTTACCCTGCAGAAGCTTTGTGTATACAGGAAATTCTCAGGTTTTGCTGCAGAACGGATTTTGGGGAGGTGGACGTGGACGTATTAAACTGAGGCAGAGGAAATGCTGGGCTTAGTTGGAGGCAGAGCAGCTGAAGCACTGTTCCCCAAGCCCCTGGTGGGTATCCTGACACTTAGAGGGTTAAAGTGGAGAATATGATGCAACACTTCCCGGTGAGGACTACTCAGGACTTCTGGGTAGAGAGTGGATACAAACTAAGCAGCAGTATCTCAGTTGTGATAACTACAGAAGTCTGAAGTGAGCATATATGACCATTCTTCACACATTCCCTAGGTATCATAGCTATGGACAATCCGAGTCAAAAAATCAGAAATTGTGTCCAACTAATATATTGATTTAAAAATCGTAAGCTATAAATACTCATTTTATTTAGAGGTTTATTTGGAGGTTTATTTGGAGGTTTTTTTCCCTTTGGTTTTGAAGTTTCATTGTGTACTTAATGTTACACTTTCCAGTTTCTCAGCCACTCTGAGAAACTTGTTCTCTTCTAATCCCATCACTCCAGGAGCTGGAGATTTAAGAAAAATGCAATATTATGAAATATATAATAAAATTGTAACAATTGGCAATATGATAAGAGTAAACAGATCATCAGTCTAAGACTACTATATGCAGTAATTCATCCTCCTCTATAGATGATGCCTGAGTCAAGAAAAGCCTTTTGTGGTCGCTAGAAGGAAGGTTGTCTACTAAGGTCCAGAAATGCTGTTAATTTGCAGGTTTAAGTTGTAAGCAACCGTCACTGTGTACCCAAGAGAAAAAAAAACCAGACTGTAGACCCTGAACTTGTAAATATACTGAAGTTACCAAAATATGCTTTATTAAAGTAACAGCTATATGTTTTTAACAAGTGACGAATACATACAGAAAACACATTTTATAAACTGTCCATAGGTTGCAGTTTGTCCATACGAAGTCTTTGGTAACCCTATGCTGATAGCAAATACAAAAGAAATAGAAAAAAGGTTGAAATGTATAGCATGCCCAGCTAATTTCTGTAACATCCTAAAATTCACATTCACATCCTCAATTTTTGATGCTCTCCCTTCATCCTTCAAAACGAATTTCAGGGATGTTTCAAATGCGTTCTTAATTTACCACATGTGCTTCATTTGCGTTGTATCACTCAAGTGGCATATATGTGGCATCGAGATTTTAGCCTAGAAAATAAAGGTATACTGGGGAATAAGCAACCATGAAAGAAAGGAAAAAACATTGAAAAAATAGTCAGTGGAGAAGGTTGGTGCAAAGGAGGCAGCCTGGATTTGAGAGAGAATTTAGTGATGCCAGCCTGCCTATGAAAGCTTGAAGTGTGTTAGACAGTTGGAAACAGAGTTGTAAAGGGGAAGTTTAATCTCCTTAGAAGACAGCAAAATTTAACTGATGCTGGATAAAGAGGAACCTCCTGTGATGCTGTATGGCTAATTTTCACAGAGAATGTTTAATTCTTAACGATATTGCAAGGCTGCATTTGCCGCTTTAGTAAATAGAAATTGCTGCTTGTGAAAATCCATTTAGTAAATGTTATTTTGGAGAGTGTTCGCATCTTATGCAGTACTGAGGCTTCTTTATCCACTTCTTACCTGACCTGCTAAACAACTGCAAGTTTTCTTTCATTCAGTAAGCTTTAGCTGAATAAAACCCCCTACCAATTCTTAATAAAATAATCAGATAAGAAAAGGCATGGTATTAAGATGAATGGTTAATATGTGGAAAGTTATTCAAGATAGAAGTATTCTGCCTGCAGTTCTATTAATTTTATCAATGCATATATAGTGCACAATTACGATATATAAGAATTACGTGCACCCATGTGCAGTAGACTGCATGGTATCTACCAAATCTTTACACTGCAAATAATTCACATTTATTGCCAAGCAGAATCAGAATTTTCCAATCTCAGAGGAAAATAAAGTCTTGTCAGCCCATCATGTTGTCATTATTACTGAATGCCTAGTAACCATTTGCACAAATGTAAAAGTCTAGACATCCTACCTCTTCTTGGATGAGATAAGTTGATTGATTCCTGGAGCCAATTCGCTCAAGATGCAACTGTCTTTCTCGAACTTGATGTAGCATTTGCTCTGGGTGAGAAGAACAAAGAGAATGCTGGTACGTGTTTGTGCTTTAGGCTAATATGGAAAGGGTAGAATATTTTATTTTATATTTTATATAACCCCTGCTACTAGTCTTGCTAGCAGGGAGAAAGGAGGCATTTCTCTACTGTGATACTCACAGTGCTTAATTAATACTCACCAGAGCTAAGCCCTGTAGAAAAGCACAGATAAGATTTTTTGTTCTTGAAAAGAAGAGAGACGCTGACTAACTACTAAGACCCAAATTGCCATGGGTAACACAGGAAGTATGGAGTTACTTGTGATGAAGATGGTGTGTTAACGTTTTGCCCGTGGGCTTGAGTTGGTCATTCCAGTCTTTTACTCAGGAGGGACAAACACATTGTAAAATATTGCAAGATAATGTTGGATAATTGGTCTTCAAATAGGATTAAAAGGCATCATTCAGAACATATGAGAGAAAGCTGTTTCAACATCCAAAATGAACAGAACCAGATTGCTTCAGGATATATTAATCTGCAAATAGTAAATATATATGTAATTCACATTTCTATAGTAAGAGTTTGCACACTGCACAGAGCTTGCATAGCTTACACTTTGTAGGCAATTACTGTTAGAATCATAGAATCATTAAGGTTGGAAAAGACCTCTAAGATCCTCGAGTGCAATCATCAACCCAACACCACCATGCCCACTAAACCATGTCCCTAAGCGCCTCATCTACACGTCTTTTAAATACTTCCCAGGGATAGTGACTCCACCACTTCCCTGGGCAGCCTGTGCCAAGGCCTGACCACTCTTTCAGTAAAGAAGTTTTTCCTAATGTCCAATCTAAACCTCCCCTGGCGCAACTTGAGGTCATTTCCTCTCGTCCTATCGCTAGTTACTTGGGAGAAGAGACCAACCCCCACCTCACTACAACCTCCTTTCAGGTAGTTGTAGAGCGTGATGAGGTCTCCCCTCAGCCTCCTCTTCTCCAGGCTAAACAGCCCCAGTTCCCTCAGCTGCTCCTCATAAGATGTTGGAAGAAATTAGTCATCCGTGATGTGGAGTAGGGTATTTTCTCTTTCACATGGTTTCTCCATTTCTGCCTTGTAAGCCACTAGCACTTTTCTGCATTTTAGAGGATGCATTTGCATTTTCAGTTTGTAAATTTCCCTTTCTGGTTTTGCTTTTCATTGGCATGTAAGAGGGGAATAGATAGGAGAATTAAGGGGAAACGTGGTGAGCACACCCAAAGCCGCAGCAGAATGGTTTGGAGAGAAGTGGTGTCTTTAGATACTGCTATGGCATCTGGACACTTGGGAAGTACGTCCATGTGTGTGAACTAAACATAGAAATGCCAAGGTACTTATAAAGGGCCCAGTTTACAAGTCACAGGTCACTTTTTGCACTGAATAACTGATTTGTATTTGCAGTTAACACCATTTGTGTCTGAGAGAGAAAAGTAAATGTAGTGTCCCTGTTTGCTAGCAGTTCAGACCTGGGACTATAATGTAAAGTATAATGTCAGGCAGTGCCTTGCCTAGTCTAATTTATGGCTTTGGAACAGCTTTTTACACACCCGGTGTGGGACTGGGTGATGGGAGTAAAGAACCCCCCACCTTTTCATGTGCCCTAACAGCAGATTGCCTGGTCTGCAGAGCTTTGCTGCATCAAAAGTAGATTAAATCTTTATTTAAGAATCACAGGATGGTGATAGTGCTCTTAAACAGTAGCTGCTATTAAAATGTCAGCATTGCTGTCAGTCACCACCGAGTCCCTGAGTTAGCGCTGTTTCCCCTGATATTGAGAATGGTAAATAGACAGGTTGCTACTTAAAGTGAACTATTGTAAATGAGGAGCACAGATTTAATCCTTTCTGATATGGCTTATTATCCATCTGTAAGATTAAAAATGTATGTTGTATTACTTCAGGGGTTGCACTGACCTCTAGATTTCATGCTTCTGGATTTTACTACTTGTTATGTACCGTTACGTTTTTATTCCATATTTTGGCAATATCAAGGCTTAGCCATATATGTGAAAGAAAACGTAAAGTTACAGATAACATGGTAATTGTCCATTTTATGAAAACTTTAGGGCTTTGTCTTGTGAGCATTGTGCAAAATGGCAGATATTGATATCTTAACTAATTATTCAATCAAGGATTGGCACGTCAGTCAATGGGAACGATGTACAATGGACTAGAATTGATCACACTTCATTTCCCATCAATTGGCAGAGTAAATGGTAGCTCAGATGATAAGTTAGGATCATTGCCAGTCATTTTTGGGCTCATGCCTTCCGTTTTTTCTTTCTTTTTTTTTCTTCCAAATGAGAACCCTCAGACTATTTGATGAAAGTGAATGTCCTCTGCTGTTGGTGAATAAAGCAATGCAGAGTTTTTGTAGCCTCTGAGGGACATCAGACTATTTCTGGCTCCATAATTGATGCTGCTGCATAGTCCTATAATCACCTAACCTTATTGAATTGTCCCCATGTGAAGATTTGATTTCAAATTTAGTAATCATTATACATCATTTATTTTCACATAGATTACAGGTTCATCTGTAAAGTGACAGAATTTCACCCCAGAGCTCTTTGAATGTTCGGCTCTTCACTTTTACTCTTTTTGGATATGCTTGTGACACTTCCAACTTTGGTGATTTACTAGCAATTAGTAGGCTTCCATGACAGATTTATTGTAGCCTTCCAAAGAGTGATGAATCAGGTATGCGGCTATGAAGAAGTGGTTCCCTAGGACTTTTACTTAATACAGGAACGCAGAATTAGATCCTGTGAAGAGCTTTGGTGTCTAAAGCAGGACTTAACCCAATTAAAGCTCCACTCCTAAACCTGACTGTAAAATTGCAGTTTAAAAAAACCTTTGCTTAGCTGCTGTCTAACCCTGAAAGCACATAAACCAACTCGCTGTTTCCTCATTTGAATTTCAAGTGAACTGGATGCCTACACTTCTTTTTCTGCATCTGGCAAAATCTTTCCCTGGTTCCTGTATAAGGAGCTGGAAATTAGACTTTCTTTCTCCCAAATGCTCTGCCTGCTTCAGCAGACCCACCCTGCATTCATACAGCCAGCCATGCCCCTAGAAACACAACTGGAAGGGATGGTGCCATCTACCCATAGGAGTTGTTTCTTCATATCACTGTTGGCTGGAGGGTAGTTCATACCTGGTGTGAGGTTTTTGCATGCATTCCAGTTTCTGCTGTTGTGCTATTTTGTTCCTGACAAAAAGGTAACTTGCTATTTATCTTTTGGAATAGGGATTGATTCCTTTGGAAACGGTGAATATTCAAAAATGATCTAGTTGTGACAGGACCAAGTGTTTTTGCGTTAACAAGCTTTCTTTTGAAAATTTATTGATCCGTTCTTTTTATTTACTTTCCCAGATGTCTGTTGCTCAATACTGATTGAAAAAATATCTCATTCCTGATGCGAAACCATCCACATACTAAACAAATACACATTGAACCAAAATAAACTATTTTAATAAATTATTTTTTTAATTAAATGCAAACGTAACATCCATTGAAGTCTATTAAAGCAAACAAAACCCCCAGCGCGTTTAGCATGTTAAAAAGAAGATTTTTGCTGTGTTCACGTTATACAATAATTAAAAAGGAAACCAGCTAAGCCTTCAGAACCTGTCCCCTTCTATAGAATGTAATTAATTTCTGTTTAATTATAACAGTAGGGCTGTAGTGATTATTATTTTTAAGGGGTAGAAATCCTGCACTGTTGCTGTTTTTTGTGTTTTGGGAAGGAGAACACATGACAGAAAGGGAAGGATTTGAACCATACTCCATCTGTAATTAAATGCTGAGACATCAGTGGAGTTTGGTTGCTGGTTTCTTCAAATGTGGATTTCCAGGACAGAGGCTCCTCCCGGCTGTACTGTGCTAACAAGAGCAACAGTTTCTCGTGGGAGGATGTGTTGTTTTCTCCTCGGATGGAGAGAGAGTGCAGGCACTGCCATGCTCAAGGTGAAATTCCCACTTCGTTCACACTGTTTTGTGTGTCAGGGTGATGTCAGGGTGCCAGCTGTCCTCAAGCACACCTCAAGCTCTCTCAAGGAGAGCACTCCCTTGAGAGCGGTGTGGACACTCATCGTCTCACTGTGCCTGCAACCCGGCAGGCCGAGTCAGGATTATGCTCTCATGCCATCTCCTGGCAGATTGTCACCATGTTTGCCTCTCTGTGCTGTCTGTGTCCCTTCTGCCCTGCCCTGTCGTCTGCAGATGTATTTGTCACAGCATGCCAGCCCTGTGAGATCAGTGTGAAAGCCAGTGGGGCTGCAGGTGGCCTTGTGTGGCCACAGTGGGGATGGGAGAGGACGGTGCAGGTATGGGGACACTACGCAGAGCCCTGATGGGGATGCTGCAGGCTGCGGGGTCAGATGTTACACCTGCACCTGCGTGCAGTAAGGTGGACACGACTGCTGGGCTCTGAGGGTGTGCAAAGAGTGTGAAACATCGGGCACCACCTGAGAACCACCTGATAGATGTGGGCAACAGAAAGGCTGGTACCACCTCACCCTGCCAGCGAGGCAGTGGGGTTTGGGCAGCTGCAGGCAGAGTCTGCTGGCCCATTCTGCTGCAGGGTGAAAAAGCCTGTGAGGGCAACCCAAGGGCCAGGCAGTAAAGGCAGGATGAACCACCTGGTCACGTCTTTGTTCAGTGGAGTGAAGCAGTTACACCTGATGAGTAGCTGGTCTTCCTTCCTTTTTAATTCTTTGCTGAAGATTCCAATACAAACACTGTCGACACTTCAGTGTTTCTCCCTTACAAGAAAAAAATACCCTGCCATCTCTCCTGAGAGTTGAAATTGTGGCTCTAGAGAGGTCTAGGGTTGTCAAAAATGCTGTTTAGGTGGGTGGGCATTATTTGAGGCAGTAAAGCTGGAAAGATGACCTACATGTCCAGTGCAGAAAAACTACTTCAGAATATGCCTATTGCTCTGAAGAAACTGTTTGACAGAAGTTCATTCACATGAAACAAGACTCCTGGGCTGCAGCCAGGCATGGTACAGAGACCTGAAAAGCAAGCGGTGGTTACAGAATTTAAATGCGGGCAGATATCAGTTAGATGTCAAGGTATTCAGTAATGGTGATTTGAAACAATGAAAGATTAAGAGATACTTTGAAAGACCTCTGCAGCCTAGCACTTCTTGGTCATGCTGCCATGTTCTCCTTTTCATTCTTCCATGACCACCACCACCACCACCATCACCCATCTTATTGTAGCATTTTGGGCTGAATTTTATATACGTTCAGTGTCACTAAAGAAAGCAGTGCCGTCCACCTATCTTCTCTTTTTTTCTGCCTTGTTTTTACTTCTCTTTGCTTCCTGTTCCCATTGTGAAATGGATCCAAGGAGTGATCCGGTGAAATATACTCCCCCCTCAAACCCAGGAAGAAGTGAGCAGGAATTGTTTAATATCACTAGCAGGTAAAATGCACGTCAAATGACACACATCACATTCAAGGAGTACAATTTAGGACTAGTAATGTAAAATAAAAAGCAGATAAAGTGTATAAAGCACCCACAAATCCCTGGGACTGTGGTACTCTGCATTTCACTTCTTTGCAGTCTCTGCTGCTGCTCACTAAAAGATTCCTTTTTTCCTCTCTGTGGTATCTGGTCTTAAACCTACCTCTTGCATCCTCTCTGTGGCACACCCTTCTACATTTCAAATTCCTTGACCAAATGCATTGGGTAACTGTGGATTTAAGTTCTATCATTTCCCCAGTTATAGATAAACTACATCTTTAAGCAAGGAATATTACTGAAAAGTGTTAGCCAAGTGCCTTCACTCAAATCAGTTGATGGTAAAACATAAATAAAAGCATTTATGTGCCACAGCCACAAGAGATGGTACAGTTACAAGTCTGTGAAATACATAGATACGGAAATAGACAACTCTACTTCTACCCCCTCTCCCCCTGTAATTAGCTGACTTGCTATCAGCTCTTTCCTGGTTCAGTTTTCCAAGGACTCCCTCTTCGCATTTGCCCTGCAGCTCAGGGTACCTTCCTCCGAGAGAGACCTTCCTTTCTCTCCAGCCAGCCTTTTTCTCTGGTTCCTCCAGAGATTCCAGTTAACCTCATCCTTTTCACCCGAACTTATTTATCCCTAACTTACTCAGAAGGTAATTTCGATGTTCTGCTATAAATTGAAGAGCATCTCTTTGGAGAAACAATGCCACGTTCGCAGACAGAGTGCCATCTCTTGTATTTGATTGTCTAATTAACCCGTGGTAGGTGCATTTCAGTGCTAAATGTTTCCATCCACCGAGTTTAATTTCATATTAACCTACACACTGACAGATAGACTTGATACAAACATCCTGGTCAGAGAAGTATGTTTGTTTATTTTTGTCTCCTGATCAGGACTGTGATAATAGTAAACAATTGGAGAGACGTTTGGAATGCTTGAGATCCTTTTAAGAAAAAGACAGGAAGAGCTGACCCCTGAATTCAAAGGATTATTCTTCAAATTTAGTTGTAGTACAAAACCAGTTAAAATTATAGTGATACATAGTTGCAGATACAGGTGCAGTTTTTTAAACATCTGTCTTCAAGATGTTTTCTTTTCACCTGGTTTTAGTCCAAAACTGAATATACAAATATTTTGGCCCAAAACACACTCCCTTTTTCTTCTCTACATATGTGCATGGGAGAAATTCCCAGCGACTTTCTGCATCCTGTAGCTATTGAATGAAATGGATGTTTTGACCAGTTTTGCTGTCAGTACCCGTTTCCAGCACCTGTCTTTCGTGTCAATATGCCAATGATTATGGAGGCTTCCTTGGGATCCTGCTGCAGAGGTGGTACAACTTGTATATTTTTGAACCTGATATATCCTCAGAAAAACATTTTAAACTCAGATGCAGTATTTTCTGGCAAAAAAAAAAAAAGGATTTTTAATCTGCTTTCGTTCCCTAATTTCTGATGTGCTGTTAACTCAAGAGGGACAGAAGTAAGAGCATGTAGAGCAGTCTGGGTTAATATAAAATAAGCTGATGAAGATTACATGGGGAGCCTTAGTTTTTATTTCAGTCTACTTCAACAAGATAAAGAAATACAAGACAAAATATATTTTCGAGAAAATTCTCTATGGGGTCATTAACTCTTTCTGATCAGACATGTAGTCTTAAATTTCATCTGGCCTGTTCTAGGGACTCTGTGTGCTGTGTTGAAGTTGCAATGTTAAAACTGGGTGTCATTGGAAAGGCTTGCCTGTGTCCTTGCAATTGCTATCACATTATTGCCTTGTAGCGATAATGGTCGTAGTGAGAGTTTAGATGCATTTGGATGAGCCAAACAGTGTCACAGAAAGCAACAAGTGCTTGAATTTGAAAACTTAGGCACAGACTTTAAGGATCAGTGATGCTTAGCTGTGAAGCTGGGTTAGATAAAAAAAGTGACCCTGTAAAACCTGAAGCTCAAAAAAACTCATGCACAGCCATGACAGGTGCAGAGAGAGCAGCTGAGGGCATATTTCCATGAAGCATTTAAACTGGAAAGAATTGCCAAAACATACCAAAGCAGACGAGAGAAGTTGATGTGAAAACTTTCTGAAGCAAAGATCCAGACTGTCCAATACCTTTCTTATAGACCATTGACATAATTCCTGTTTTTCTGACACTTCAGTGATAACAATTTGCATAGTTAAGACACCATGCTTGTGGCTTTATTGCATTTTAGTGCAAGTACTTCAGCTGCAGAACAAAAGTAAAGCAGTTCGATGTAATATGGATATCTATGTGCACCCCTTTTAAGATAAACATTAGGCAATAACCATTTCTTTAGAGCCTGTATATGGTTCATATGATTCTCTCTCTCGTATAGCAGCTCATGTTCATCAACATGATACATTCCTGCCTGATTTTCCAGTTCTTTCATTGAGGATATTCTTTTCTTTCTCTGATTGCTTTTTCTTCTTAGACCATTACTCTAGTTGATAGTTTCAGGTTATCATTGTATCCTATCTCCCTCTCCAATAAGCCTATGATTGATACTAATCTTCCTCACGGGACACATTTATAGGATGCAGGATGGAAACTACTCTCTAAATCTTAGCTTTATATGTGCTGACAATTTGCAAGGTTGCACCTTATATTCACTTCAGGTGGCTTAGGGGAAAACAGCAGCAGCTGGTAATCATGCTTCCAAATAAGAAGAGAAATGTGCTCCATATACTAAGAGTTCTCTTGTTGTTCAGTCTCCTGTGCTGTTTCTGCTTGTATTTTATGTAACTAGAAAGGGCTCGGTTTCTATAGGTGGTCAATGTCCTGTAACCAAACTCATGCCTTTTCTTTCCAGTGAGAGGAACCATATTTTAATTAATCTAATGGAAGCTTTGACTAGCAGGCAGTCCCCTGAAAAAGAGGTAATGTGCCGGAAAACACTTCACACAAGCAGAAGACTCTTCATTGACTAATGTGCTTAACGGTACTTTTTCTAAGAAAATTATCCCAGTGAGAGCTTTATGGAATGCATTTGTTTTTCTATTTTTCTTTTCATAATATAGCCTCATGTTTTGAAATTGAATTAGGTAAGTCTAAGGACCTTTTGAAAATAGAATTATTGTATTTTTACTACAGGTTTTGCAGATGCCCATCAGTATAGTATCATGGAAAACAAAAATATTCCATTCCTTGGAGGAATAAAACCTAGGGCGCTGTGATCACAAGTGTAATGAATGCATTTGCTGAAGTTTGGCTATTTCGCTGTTTCTACTTATCAAATATCTGAAGGCAGAGTCCAGTTATATAATTAACTGAAGAATCAATGGGAACGGAAGATGCTAATGTTTCCACAACATTTGCATATTCAAGCTCCACAGCCCAAGAAACAAAGTAATAAGAAATTCATTTGTTCTATCTTTTTAAACAGACATGCATTTATCTTTATGAACAGACTTGCCAGACCTTTTTTGAATTGCAAAGTTTTGCTGCAAATGCATGTTATTTGGATTTGCATAAGGATTAACAATGTTGGGCAAGTGGTATCTCCTAACCCTGTCTGTTTACTTGTGTTCTATCAGTCACTGGGATATAGTTTTCAAGGCAATCAGTGCTTTTAGTTCAGTGGGTAATGCAGTTTGTTTTCATGGCAGATTCTCTATCGTTCCAAAAGTCTAGTTGAACAAAAATTATAAATGTATTTGCTCAGAGGATTTTTTTTTCTCCTTTTTAAGAGCTCTCTGTACCTGCTAGCATAAGAGCTAAAGAATGAAAATTCATGAAACTTGAGGGGAAAATCTGAGCTGGCATGCATAGTGTAGAAATTAAGCTACACGCCCTATCTGAACGTACGTCTGAAAATGTCATGGTAAAAACAAAATCTTATCTTAGATCAGAACTTGGCACCACAAAATCAAAACTCCCAGAGACTTGAAAAGGGTGTGTACCACAGCAAACTGAAGTTGGTTGAAGTTCAAAACTCTCTTCACACTTTAAGTGTTTCAGTCTGGTTTTTTGTCCCAGCTTTTTATACACAGAAGTGTTACCTAAAATATCTGAATATGCATCTGAATAATTTTTACTGTTCAGAGAAGACTAGTTTGGGAGCATCATTGCATAGTGTGTCAGGTAGATGCGACTTGAAAAATAGCAAAGCAAACTCTTCGTGCTTGTATGTTTTTTCATTTTTAGTTCTTTTCATATTATTATGAAAGCACTGTTCCAACATAATTATATTACAAAGCAAATATTATCAGGGAACTTGCATTATTTTCACAGGATCATGTCTCCCAGTAGTACTTGCATTGTGGAAATCACTTCTAAGTGCACAGAAGTGTACTTTACTAATGAGACAGTTTGAGCCCCACGGCTTGCTGTATTGCCTTACAGAACAGAAGTTACTTTACAGATGTGAAGCTTCAGGATTTCTATTCTACATTAAGGTGATTGTTGGGAATTTCTCAAAGAAAAGCAGATTTGGCCTTAAAATCATCAGTCCTCTAGAAAAATACTGAGGAAGGAGGCATACCGATAGAAACAATATGTATAGCTTGCTCATGAGGGATGGACGTAATGGCAAGAGAAGCTTTACACCTGGAGCAGTGCTGAGTGACAGCGGCTCACAAGAGCTGGAGCAGCCTTTTGTGATGTGCCAGCAATAGGCTGGGGATGCCTGGAGCTCCTGCAGAGCTTGGGGTGCCTGCTGTGACAGGGGGATTGTCCTTGAAGCCTCTGGGAGAGAACTGGGAAGCAGCAGCCAGCCTAGTGGAGCAGTGGTCCCAAGCCAGCAGCTTGTGAGAAACCTCAAAGCTGCTCAAGGCTACAAGAAAATAAAAAATTAGAACTGAAGCTGCCAGGACAAAATATGATATTACTGGCAATGCTTTAATTACTTAGTGTTGTTACCGCTGGCTGATGACCCAGCAATCAAGAACAAGCCATAAGTAATAAATTACTTTGAACATGGGGTGAACACAGGGTTCATTAACATCATGTATGAAATGCTGATTAAGTTCTGTGCACAAGGCAAGGAACATAAAAGCAACTACTGAGGTAACATACAGTGAGTGTCACAAGCTAGCTGTTGTGCTTAGGCCAGGCACAATGGGCACTAGGTAGGGGAGACGAGAAACTCCTACCAATGAAATTGTCTGCTTTATAACAAAAAGAGAAAGCTAGACTGCTTTGAAATAAGCTTACTTTCTCCTGATCCAGTAAGAGCGTCTTTTGCTTGTAGTGTTTATGTGTGCTGTGTGCTTTTTTAACTATTGATATAGCCCTATACTGAATTAATTCAATTGAAAATGGAAACAGTTTTGCTTTCCTGTACATCAGTCTATCACTGCTTTTACTTTAGTGGTCGGTTTGGGAGCTCTTGCAGAGGAGGTTGTTGGTTCAGTGATAGGGTTCAGGTAGTTAATATATAGTGAAGAAGCCCTATAGCTTTTCATTCCAGATCAGACAGAAGACAAGCATGCTGGTGCTGGCTAACAAAATGCTGTAGAGTGTTGTTGCAGTGCAAGAGAAAAACATACCTGTCAGGTACCTTATTGGTATTTTGCACTTTCAGTCTCAAATACTTAGTTAAAGGTCATTCATCCAAAAGGAATTTGGATATTCTTTAACCTTTCTCGGTCTCTCTTGCTCTCTCCCAATACACTTTGAAGTAATCTGTAATATTTCCACATGTATCTATGAGGAATGCTGCTGCTGATGAACTGACAGGTGGTCTTTTTCTGCTGAATTCAGTAATGAGCTGTTCGCTCCAGAAGATCTTTTTTGTTGTTGTTGTTGGCCAGGTCATCATTGCCAAGATAAAATACTCTATTTTTTATTTATAGAAGGGAAACTTTTATACTATTGATAATGGAGTGATATGAATCCAGGGGTCTTGAAAGTAGGTCATTAAGTACTCAGTATAGGAAAAAGTGTGTTTTCCAGTGTTTCTGATTTTACTGGAGGGAATTGTCTCGTTTTCTAAATCTTGGCTTTAAAATCAAAAGACTTTTGTAAGAAAAAAAATTGATCATTTGATTTCGTCACAAAGAAAATAATTCTATCTAAGAGTAACATATTTTGAATCATGAATAACATTTTTCCATTGATTTTTTTTGAGCAATAAAGTGTCTGAAAATAACATTTTTTTATCATTGGACAACATAGATTTTAAAGTCAATAATAGAGCAGATTGCCTCAAATTGGAAAATACAGAAACAACTGTGGCATTGTTTTTTGTTTCTGTTTGCCTGTTGGTTGATTAAACAAATTGCCTGTTGATTAAACAAATCAGACGTGTATGACGTAACAACAGTACTTACTGGGCTATAATCTATGTAAGTGAAAGTTGGCAGGAGTCAGTTTGGCCCATGACACTTACAGCAGTGCAAGGTTGCACTCATTTGCTATGGCCACTGAGGTGCTGTTACAGGGTTTACCAGAACCCAGCAAGGTTCACCTGCTCCCTTCATTCCCTTGGGATAGCCCATCTATCCCGGAAAAGCACCAGCTGATTTTGCCATCTTCTGGGGTTCTAGCACTGTGAGCTTCCTGTCTTGTAACCTCTTTTCCTTCTCTCCCCATACGTGTTTTTAGGTGACTGGAACTGAGAGGTGATTTGGGCAATTTATTTGGCTGATACTTGGCTCGTTCACTAAGTCCCCAAGTATTGATACGACGGACTTGTGTTGTAGAAGTAGCCACATGCTCTGCCATGTTGTGTAAGGTGCTGTATATGCAGTTCAGGTACACATGAAAATGTGGCTGCTTTTTGGCAATGGGTACCATTAAGTGTCAGCGGCTTTTACGTGCATTATATATTACATTTCAAAATAGTTAATACAGATGCCATAAAACTTACCTACCTCTCACCTGATCCCTTTTCTGGGCATTTTGAAGCAAGGCTTATGAAGTAAGGGTTGCATCACCTACCTAAAACATAACTCATATGTCATGGGTTTGCTTTTTTTTTTTTGTTTGCCTTTTTTTTTTTCCCTCCAAATATCACTGTAATAATTACCGTAACAGAGAGCTTTCTGTGGAGTTAATGTTCTTCTGGCTTAATGGCCCCTGGTTATTCTCAGGCCATCAACTTTTCCCAGCTGGTCATCAATCCCAAAGAACTGCCTTGTTGCCTCCATTATTATTGCTTAAGTAGATGACATTTCTGGTGCAACCGCTGCCTCCCAATGAGATGATATTACAGCCAATAGCTTTTTTCCCTTACTTTCAATATTGTCAAAGCATTATAAACAGCTGGTACAAGAACGTTGTGGCTGTTGGCTGTGAATTCCTCTGACAATTTTTAGGTGCGAGTTTTGTAGATTTCGACTGAAAGAATCTGAGTGAGGTGACTGAAAATGACTTGCCCGGAGCAGCCCCCATGCATCATTCAAGAAGTAGCTGGGCAATACCTGAATGTTTCAGTCTAAAGACTTTTTCCCAGAAGGAACAGTTTTCAAACAAGATCTGGGACAGATGTTTTGGGGGTGTTAATGTTTATCATCTAGCAAATGTTGACATCCCCTCTCTCATCCCCCCTCCCCAAGTTTCCACAGCTCCACTGATGGTCACCCTTGTTTCCTAACAATTGCTGGATTCTCTGGCAGACTTTTAAAAGAAACAAGTAAGTTGTAGCTCAGTAGGCCAGAAACCAGCAGAGATTGTTTAGGTGAAAATGTCTTGCTATGTGGATATTCAAATCCATGTGAGTTAACATTGGTGCTTGACTACATTTCCTTTAACCTCATTAGCACTTCATCTTGCTTTCCCAAGCATGATGGTGGAGCAGCTAGTTCACCTTAGAGCCTTTTGCTAGGTAATTCATCAAAGTGACAGATGAAAGCTTAAAGGAAAATGCATGTAAATACTGCATTAGGAACCTTGGCTCACAAAGGCGTGAGCATTTCTACCCATATCATTAGCTCTGGATTGCAATCCATATATGTGAAAGAAAAGGGACTTTGTTGTTTGGGGAAGATGGAGATACAAAGCTTACTGGCTGTAACATTACGCAAATGTTACAGTTTTTTAATAATTTTGTCTTTAATTAAAAAGCACTTCATCATTCATTAGCTATTCTCATAGAAAAAAAGCTCAGACTGCAACCACTTACTACCTTCAAAATTAAAAACAAGTTACTTAAGTAAAATACCCCCTTCAGATGCTAGGGGCCAAAACATTTCCAAACAGGGGATTATCTCAAACCTAGGTTATGTCTTCTTTTCAGCTTTAGAGTTTTAAGCTGTGCCTCACAGCTCCCTGATTTAGTCATTTGATTCCTATAAACGCGGTTGATACTAAGTGTAATTACATGTCATCATAACTTCTCCTCATTGCTAGTAAACTCACCAAGTTTACACCTGGAGACATGCTAGCTATGTTTGTAATGGCATGAACAACGAGCTGCCACGGAGAGCCACAGGATTTGATTTCGAGGTGCTGAGGCCCTCGTTGTCAAAGATGGGTTTAGGTTGCTAGCGCTCTTCAGAGCCAATGAATACTGTCACCTCTTCAGTATACTACAGGATCAGGCCAGTGCCGCAGTGCAGGAGATGACTGCTCTCAGCATGTGGTGTGTCTGATTTGGAGTCTCTGGAATTAAAGCCTGTAACTCACCAGGAAGGTATTGGAATGCCATTCTTTATGGTTAATGATGAAAATAAAATTCTGATAGACAACCTTAGGGAAGAAGATCAGTAGATCAAAACGATCATGAACGAAAATGGCCTTCCAAGGAACTTCAGACTGATGAGCAACCAGTTCAGTTTGTGTGCCTTTTTTTTTGCAAAGAAACAATGATACACACTCTGTACGTTCTATAATCTGATGTTACTGGTCTTAAATGCTGCAAGATACTGTTTCATGGAGGGCCACTGAGGCACACCTTCTAACAGTCTTTATCTCCCAGCTAATTGTATTCTTGTTAGAAATTAGCACTTTGGGGATACTGTTAACCCATTGCCCCTTTTTAGTTTTCGTGCTGAGTAGCAGATACACTTACGTACTCCTATTACTGATATCTATATTGGTGGCATACTTCAGTAATATAATTTATAATACATTTTCGTTTTCATGAAAGTTTGTTTTACTCTCCTGATTCCATTAGGTCAGACACTCACTGAACAGGCACCTCCTGTTCCATTTTACTGTGTAACTTTTAAACATGACCTGACAAGCTAGAAAAAGTTCAGTGCACTAACTCACTGTCATGTAAAATATACGCAGACATTAATGACCAGCTCTGACTGTTGAACCACAAAGGAGGTACAAGAGCATTGCAGTGGTTATGGCACCAACTTGGAGATGGCGTGGAAGGATTGGACCAAGGTATAACTCTCTTCCCTTAGCAAAATGTCTTGACCCCTGAAGGTTGAAAATCTATTCACACCTGTGCTTATGAGGACTTACAATTGATTATTTCCTGAAAAAAACTGGAAGAGGAAGAATCAAAAATACTCCAATTATAGCTCATTTATGGCAAATGGAAGAAATACAATCCTATGCAGCTCGGAACAGTATAGAAGCTGTTGTGATTACTGTATATGACGCAGCAATGGAAAGGAGGATTTAAACAGCGGACTTAACTCCCCAGAGGAGCTTTAAGGGCTATACACTTACACCTCATTTTCCCCATCTACAAAATGTACAGGTAATGTGTCCCCAGTTATTTGGGAAGACTGCTGGGCAAGATTTATGTAAAGTCCTCTTGAGATTTTTGCTGTAAAATATGCCACGTACATGTAAAATATAGTTATCATGTAGTGAATGGGAAGATGTTTACAGCTGATTTTGAAGTATGTATGTCTTTGCAGCCTTTAAAAATGCACTGCAAGAGTTGTGCGTTGGTTACCAGCTCTGGACACCTTCTGGGAAGTAAACAAGGTGACAGAATCGACGAGACAGAGTGTGTAATACGAATGAATGATGCACCTACTCGAGGTTATGGAAAAGATGTTGGAAACAAAACGAGCCTTCGAGTCATTGCACACTCCAGTATTCAGAGGATTTTGCGAAATCGGAACGAACTCTTAAATATGAGCCACGGTGCTGTGTTTATCTTCTGGGGTCCTAGCAGCTACATGAGGAGAGATGGCAAAGGCTTGGTGTATAATAACCTGCAGCTGATGAATCAGATACTGCCTCAATTAAAAGCATATATGATTTCTCGCCACAAGATGCTTCAATTTGATGACCTTTTTAAACGGGAAACTGGGAAAGACAGGTGAGAACTTATGTGGATACATTTGGGGGATGTCATACAGTAGTAAAATAATGAAGTTTACATATAACAATTTCAGATCTGCTCAGAGGGACCATTACACCCATTAAATCCTCTGCCTCGTGAGTTGTAATACGGTATGACATACCAAATAACATCACTTTTAACATAAGTAAAAAATATGAAGAGGTGGGTTTATTGTGCAGTAACTCACGGTGAGATTTTCTAGCTTCACAAATAATATACATACAGACCAAAGCTTGGAGCTGGGCTCAATCCTCTTGTAGACAGGGAGGACTCAAGAGCACGGACTTTGTTTTCTGGGCTGCACAACAAAGGCAGAACCAATGTTAGAGGAAACTATTGTATCCTCTTAGCTGATAGCAACTGCATCTTTGCTTCACATTTGCTGCCTTTGTCTGTCATACCCCACATGGTTTGCTTGCAGAGCTCTGTTCAGTTACAGTGGATCAAACTACATATCCTCACACTAACACTAGAGCACACAGTAACTTGGTCAGTTTCTTACTATTAAAGGTCCTTTTCTCTCCATCCTCAAATTGGTGCTTGTGAGTCTTTGCCAGAGACTCTACCTCTGCCAGAATGAGAAGGAAGGATAACAAGTGGAGACACCCTGCCAGTTCTGATGTGTTACTGTCTTTTCCAGGTTTGTTCACCCAGAGTAGAGCAAAGTGAGAAGGTGAATTAAGCATTTGAACCCTTCAAGAAAAGTGCAAAGGATTATCTGTAAGCCCAGTATTTACAAAGGCATGGAAGTTAACAAAGCCGTAGTTGCACTGTAACATGGGCCACCATCAGCCCTACGGGTCAGACCCTGTACACAAGGAATGCACACTGCCACCTCCTTTCCTGGATTACTCTTTCACTGTAAGACCACATGCAGTCCCCAGTTTTGAGGAACAGTTTACCTCTTCTGCTTCAGTCTGGCCAGTTCTGCCATGGGGAGCCAGCGTCCCATTCCTTTCCTGACACTTTGCTGTGCAATTTCATGCTCTTTCTGGTTCTGCATCACCCATCCGGAGCAGGAGGCCTATAGCTGTGCATGTGATGAAAGCATTTCTTTTTCTGCACAGGCACCACATTCAGTCTTGGCTCCTTAAATATTCTCAAGGCATTTTGAGACATTAATGACAATATAACAAGTTTATAGTGGACTCAGTCACTCCCAGTATAAATCAAGAGCACTTGGATGCTAGCAAAATTCAGCCTCATGAACAGGTCCTGTTGCTTTTCAGAAATTGCAGGCTCTGCTGTGTATGAACCGCAAAAAGGGCACGTACAGCATACTTGAAGGACTAAGAAGATTAAAACGGAAGATGAAAATAAATGAATAGGCAGCACAGAAAAAGAGAGGGAAGATGAAAAGAAACACGGGTAGGAAGGAATTTGTAAGGGAAGAAAACTTACGTAGCTGTGGGGCCAGGAGCAGAACATTGTACAGCCCAGAATGTTGCTGTTCCCTGGGAGGTTTCTGCTGAGCTCTTGACATTAGTGCCTGCAAAAAACAAAGGAGGGAGAGAGAAGCCTGATTGCAAGGTTGCAATAATCAAACCATTCATTTCTGTCTTGAAAATGATGAGAAAAAAGGTAATTGGATGTATTGTGCTTTTCAAAAAAAAAAGCTGATTTTGAAATGAAGGGAAACCTTCAGAAAACATTGCCAGTTAAATAGTACGGTGAATGACAAAGACTGCAGAGCAATATACTTGGTATTATAAAGTAACTGTACTTGAAAATAACTTTATAATTGAATAAGGGTACATTAAGGAAATATGATTCAGAACCAATATTATAGTAATTAGATAAAGGAAACATAAATGAAATAACTGCAGGAAGAGTATTTCCATAGAGATTATAAATGAGATTTTGGTGGAGCAGAAAGGCCTTTAATTGTAATTTAGCGTGCACTACAGAATTATCAGCACAGTGTGTTAGTTCATTGTATAAAAGAATATCTGATAATTTCCCCTAATAAGCACATGACAGTTCTTCATATTCTTTCATTACAGCTGATTAGGTATAAAAACAGTATTCTTTTGTTGGACTCTCGTTCAGATCTTTTATGAAAAGGCAAGACACTGTTTCTATATTGCTGTCCTACAGACATGAAATTTAAAGAGGCCAAAGTGGTACTTGAGTAAGTTTTTAAATCTTTATTTCGTTGTTTAGCTTTTAAGCTAGTTTATTTAAATTCAGTTATTCTCCTATTTACTGCAAACACTAAATTACAGCATAAGTGTGCGTAAGCAAAAAGAAAACTAACCCAACAGACAGCCAAGCTAGGTTGCCTGACCTCTGCAAAGTGCAGCCACTTGGGTCATGGTCTAGATGTAACTGCTCCCTCGGTTTTGGAATGTAAGGTCTTAGGCACCTAAAACAGTGGCCTTATGCAAGCTCCAAGGTACTCTTAGCCTGAACATGTTCCTGAATTACACAGCGATTCATAGGCTCAGAAACTCTCATGTGGCAGGGAAGCAAATTTTTTAGGCTTTTCCCTAGCTTTCCCTTTCCTAATAATTTTGAGCCAAAAATTATTATTTACTGTTTTGTATTGTTGCAGTGCCTGAAGGCCTCTGCTGAACTTATGACCCAGCTATGACATTGTGACAAATTGCACCACCCCCCCAAGCTTAAGTGCAAATTCAGAA
The DNA here is from genome assembly GCF_000690835.1 of Fulmarus glacialis. Taxonomy (NCBI): domain Eukaryota; kingdom Metazoa; phylum Chordata; class Aves; order Procellariiformes; family Procellariidae; genus Fulmarus; species Fulmarus glacialis. Next base: position 59,836 of record NW_009189831.1, read on the forward strand.
AATAAATAAGGCCCCATAATTGGAACTAATGAGATGCTTAAATCATGTTATTCTGCAAATGCTAGCTTAGCCTGAAAGTCTGTATGTCAGGAGCAGTAAAAAAACTACGTTTCAGGAGTTCATACGTTACCAGGTGACCCACAAAGGACAGGACAAATTACCTAGGCTCCCCAGCATCCTTCATGCATTTTTGGTTAAAGAATTCCTGTAACTTATGTTTAGAAGTGCCTTTTAAGCAGCTGGCATTGATATCACCTTTTTTTTTTTTTTCCGCAATAGTCTAATTCACTGAGGAAATGGGAAACCTTGGTACAAGGCATTCCTCAATCTGACAGTGCTCAAAACATCTCCCTCCTACTGCCCTGTAGATGACCTACTTGGAACCAACTTGTTCAGCATTAGCTTGGGAAGCTGCATGGTGGGCTCTTGCCTGTTGAATTATATATTAGTTGTTGCTGGCACTTGCTTGCAGTGGCTGTTGTGGCTTCAGGTCCCTGCTTCCAGAACCGTTGTGCATTCTGCTATCACTGGGTAAACTGCAAAAGATGGCCTTGGAACTGGGGTCAGGACCTGGGATTCCCAGGTAACTGCTCTGATGAGAACCTCATGTTCTCCACTGTGCTTTTTTTGGGGGGGGGGTCACAAAATTTCCCAGGTGTCAGGCAGATGTAGGTGTGGTGGAATGGGGTTAATGTAGGTTCCATATTAGTACAATCTGACACAGCACACGAGCCATCCAAGAGCCTGCACTTGCTCTCCCAGTGCCTCAGCTGTAGTAAGAGATGAAAGGAGAGCCAGTCACTGTGACAGGCTATCATCAGGAATCTGAGGCCTTTTTGGGACACAGATGACACAAGCTTGAACTTCTTCTTGTGGGACTTTTCTAGCTGAGTGAGGAGCCATTAGGGAGGCCTGCTGTTTCCTTCTAACAGTATTTGAAAGGAGACCTTTGAGTGAACCTGTTTTCTCTGGAGCAAATACCTGACTATGTGCCTCCATTTCTGGGAGAGGTGCCTGACTTGGTCCTGTACGGCTGCCCCTAAATATGCCTTTACGACACCTTTAAGACGTGCTCCTCACTGGCATTTCATTGACCCTCCCGTTCCAAGACTGCCAGCTCTCCCCAGGCATAGGGACAGTGCAGGAACTTAACACAGGACTGGGACTTTCAGTGCGTGTGCCAGGCAACCAGTAACCATTATAGTACCCAGCTCTTACACACTAAACAGCAATGACAAGCAAATGCTAGAAAGAGGAAACGTTACTGTTGCCATTTTGCAGATAAGAACCTGTGATACAGCAAAATTTAAGCACAGCTTGTAAATCTCTCACATCTGTGAGCAGTTACATGGAAATATCTCCTATTTTGCATAAATAATGCTGGGCTCAGTTGTGCTTCTTTTAAAGATTTCTCCCAGCCTGCAGAGAAGGCCAGGAAAGGAGCTGCCTTAGAGGGCTCCCTTGCAGCACTGTCATTCATATTCAAAGGTCCCACCAGGCAGGGATGGGACTTAGGGCAGGCAGAGGGGTAGCAGCTAGGATGAAGGTTTCCCAGGCTGGCTAAGGGACAGGCATAGCTGCAGCTAACTAAGAGTCTCCTGCCAGCAGTCACAGTGAGCGGCTGGGGCTTCTAGAAACCAAATCGTGGACGGGGTGGGAGGAAAGATGGTTAGACCAAGCACTTGAGGCCAGACCTCGCTCCGGCAGACAGGCGCTTCTGTATGCCGTGGGAGGCAGCATTTTAAGCAGCCCTCCCCCGCGATGCGTCTTCCTGAGCACTTAGTGTGTAAGCTCCATTAGGTGATTATAGATGTATATAGGTTACTAGTAGAAGAGTACAAATATAGGACACGAAGTTTCAGTCACTTAAGGTAAACTTACTAAAAGGTCAGCTAAATATTAACATTGGTGTGCCCAAAATTAATTACAGCAAGGGCAGTTTCTGCATAGATTAGTCGACTGACAGAAGACACTAGCAAAATTGTTGAAAGATGAATGAGCAAAGTAGTCTTGGTTGCCCAATTTTCATAACCTTTCACAAGAATGAAAAAATGCCCAGAAATTGCTTCAGATATCTCAAGACTTATTTGTCAGCCTAAAAACTTAATTATGTTTTTGCTTTCAGGAAGATATCCAACACTTGGCTTAGCACGGGCTGGTTCACAATGACTATCGCATTAGAGCTCTGTGACAGGATAAATGTTTATGGCATGGTGCCACCGGATTTCTGCAGGTAGGATTTATTTTGGAACCATTATTAGCCAACAAGGTTGAACGTTACAGATAAATATCTGAATATTTCGAATTTTTTTCTCTGCAACTTGTCTTCAGTCTTCTTAAAGCAATTAATTAACACATCCCAAGATCTGATTCTGAAAACAACAAACAGCATTTAATTATGTTATATGAAATATTTAAAAATTTTGTTTGTAGTGTGGGAGAATTAATCCGTCTTGTTGGTTTCTTTCAGTTTCTGAGTATTTATCAGCTAAAAGTAATGCAATAATTGGCATGAAATTAATCTGAAAAAAGGAGTACTGGAAAACATTATTTTTAATTTGTTTTTAAAGTTCCCCCCCCAGTTAATAGAGGTACAGAGTTCTCACAGTGACTAGTTTCTAAATTGAACTTTCTACGCAACTCAAATTAAGGTGGTTGTATCTCTGTCACGTGAATCGCAATCTTCCAGTAAACTAGCTTCCTCAATAATCCCCACCAAAAAAAGCCCCCAGAATTTGGATCTGCAGAATAGATGATCAGTCCTGTAGTCACCCATGTTGGTCATGCAGGGTGTGGGCCACAAGTGGTAGAAGCAGCAGACAAATTCTGTCAGTGGAAGCTATGTGACCCCTTCATGCTGTTTTATAAAGTAACAGCGTATGTACGTTTTACAGCTACGTTGTGCCTCCAGCCATATTCAGGACTCGGGCCCAAGGTGCTGGTTAAGGTTTCCTACTGTGGATCAGTGATAGAGGGAAACACTCTTCAGGACTTCTGGTACTGGACCAAAATCACATTAGCCACATGATGCAAAGCACCGGTCCAGTATAAATTCATACAAATTTGTTTTACATCACCAATCTTTATGGTGACTTAAATATCACCTGTCCATCCATTACTAGGCTAGCACTCTGGCCTTTCAGAAAAATGTGGTTATGTGCCCACACCTAGTCCTGATCCCATCTGCACTGTTAGGTGACCCAGCAATGCACAGAGCTGGCACTGGCAGTCTGGAACGATGGCATCAGTGTAATGTTTCATCAACTGCTCATGAATGCTTTCACTAAGAAGTACTTGCTTGACTTTTCTGTTGCAAATTTAGTGATCCCACTGAAGTCTGGTTCATTGACTAATTCAAGATGCCTTTCAGGGGGCAAGGGGAGCAAGGCTGCAGTGACAAGTTAGCTCATCTATCAAAGAACAGGACTGCATTGACTTTCTTCAGAGCACTGAAAAAGATCATTCGGGAATCTGCATTTGTCTGGGCACATAGTAGAAATCCCTGAAGAAATTACAATATAAAATGTCAACACTAAATTCTACTTTGTAAGAATTTCTACAAATTATAACAAAACACTGATAATAAACGCTGTGATGTACTGCCAGATTTCATCATGAATTCTCCAAGGAAAATAAGAAACTAGATCAGATATTCCAGACAACATAAATACCTTCCACAGCACAGCATTTTAGTTCCCCTGTCATTTCAGTTGGCCAAGACACACTTCTTCAGTTTCTGTAAGTGGCTGGTCTGTCTTAACTCCAGAAGTGGCTGTATTCCAATGGCACATGGGAGTAATTCTTAAATAAACTGATGATCTAAAAATGCAGAAGACAGCAATTCACTGTAAAGCAATGTTCAAGCCTAACTTTTCAGGCAAAGTCAGATTAGTTTAGATACGTATACTTGATTAAAAAAAAAAAAAACCCACAGCTTTTTAAGAGGCTAAAATTGTCACTAAGACCATATGAAAGCCTTTCATAGAATGGATACATTGAAATCAAATGGATATAATATTAAATTATAAGACAAGAAAGGCTGTAATCAATCCTACCATTGATAGATGTAATAATGCTTAAGCCTGCATAAAAAAATCTTAACATCAAGGTACACTTACCTGGTCATAAAAAGGGAAAAGGTCATTTCTTAATCAAAGGAATATAAAGTGTCTTTACTTCAAGTTTATTCCCCAGATGATGAAGGGGAAAACTCTAGTTGCCATGCCTGGAAGAAGCTATCCATGAAGAGCTATGAAAGGAACCTCTTGCCATAAATACAGTTAACCTTCTTAGTTTGCTCTTCAGTCACTCATTAATCAGTTAAACAGTGCTTCACTTCAAAGAAATAACAAAGTAAAATAGCAGAAATGAAGAAATATTCTGTAATTTTAAGCCATATTTCCTGGTTTTCAGTCAGACAAAACAGAAATCTACCATTTAAAAAAGAAAAACCAAGAGAACCCAAAACAACAAAAAAAAACCCCACCCTACCTCTCTCATGTGTGTGTGAGATCGTATAGATTCTTTAGTTGCTGTGCAACTGAAGAATCATTAAGATTAAAAAAAACCCACCCTCTTATTTCTAGTCAGAGTTAATATCACCAAATTTACAACTTTAGCAGATACCCATTATTTTTTAAGTATTAATTTGTGGAGTAAGTAATGAGTGTGGGTGATCACTGTCATGGAACTAAATTAGTATCACATCTGTAATGTGAAGGGCATCTCAAAGGTATTGTGAATATCATACTGTTGCTTCTGCTACAAATTACTAGCTTAAGATCATTAACCAAATTGCTTCCCACCCGTGCAGGAAAAATAGTCTAGTGAAGGAGTCTGGAGTACAGACTAAAATATTTGTCACTATTAATTGCAACAATTTCTATTTACTTTCACTGGACATTGATTTTTATAGCTGAACTGGAATCGGTGACCTGATTATTATAAATTTCTAGTACTTTACAGCAAAGCTATATGTAATATCAAATTCCTTTACTTTGCTACAGTTTTATGCTGTAGTAAGGGTTAATGGCTTTGACACTGCTCTCATGCTGTTAAATACATCTGACTTGCACATTCTAGAATAAGATGAAAGCTTGTGCTTCCATGCACATTGCAAAGATTTTGGAGAGTGTGTGCACCTCTCACTCTTTTGTCACATGAAAGACAAGCCATCTTGCTGTATTTTTTCCAGTACCCAGGGATCCAATCCTAGCATTTGCTGGAGCAAACTAGCACCCCAGATGGGAAGCATTTTCCTCTCTGAGCTCCCTTTGGCAGCCTGCTGTATGCACAGGACTCACTCCTGAACTGGGACATCAAGGATTTTCCTCTTGCCTCCCTACATCAGCAGCCAGATTGTGGTGCACAGACAGCACCACAATTCCTGAAGACATTGCAATGCTGCTGCTTTTCTTTGTGGCTGCTCAGCAGCATCAGTGGGAAGGACACAGAGAAGCCTTAATGCAGTTTGTAATAATTCCAATCCCTGTCCAGTGGAGTATCAGCAGCAGTAAGAGGTTGGTTCCTTGCAGGTATCTCTGGGTACTCATGCACACAAGTAAAACTCAGGGTGTTAGTCAGAAGAGCCCTCTTTAACCCCCGCCGCCCCCTTCATGGGCCTTCTGGAACTCACAGAAACTTAAAGTTTAATTCTGAGCCTTATTGTAACTAATATGAATAATTTTTGCTCCAATTATGGAGCCAGATCATTTTTCTATAAGAATCCTCATTTGACTGCCAGGCCATTTCCCATCTGTGGTAATTTGCCTGAAAACTGGCATTTGAAATCCTTTAATTTATTCCTTTGGGTACAGCTATTAAATCTAGTGTTTTCTTACCTCCCTCTCTTCTTTTCAATTGCTTTAAATCAAATGCAAAGAAGCAGTTGTTGCTAGTTACATTTCCTGAGGCTTATGATGGAAGAAGGGGTGCTCACAGGATTGTAAACTGTATGGGAGCTAGTCATGCTCTTTGGTCCATACGCCTGGATCTCACCTCATTACCTTCATAACTTCATAACGAAATGCATAAATGGTTTGGAAAACAGGGCTAGTATGGAGGTCAAGGACATGGGATCCTGGGAATAGAAGGCAAAAAATTGTCCAGAAATCTTCATAGTTCTGGCACAGTACCTTGCCCATCACTCAACATGTTAATGACACTTTTGTCACCCTTGAAATTATGAACTATTTTACAAAGCTGTGAGTACATACAGTTTTAGTGTATGTACAGTTTTGATTTATAACAGCTCTTCATTGGTAAAGGAAGAGGTTGACCAGAATGTCATATGGGATGGCCTTGTTTTTCTCCCTTGTTTCTTTTGAGGCAAACACTGTTTGCTGTATTTTCAGCTTTCACTGTGGGTGGATACCATCTGTGAGAAAATGTGCACTGAAGTGGCAAACAGTAGATGACTGACATTGGGTACAGGCACATCCACGATTGCTGTGCTGGCAGGCTGTTAGGCAGGAAGTATAGTATATTTTATGGAGGAACTTTCCTAGATTCCTCCCAGTTGTGATATTAATATGCATGCGAAGTCTGACAAAATACTGATTAATGTCCAGTATCACTCAGTGATAAAACAGCATCTGGTTTAATGCTAATAAATGAGGTGGCAAGCAATTTCCGTATAGAAATTACTCATGCATTTCATTTGCTGGTGACATAAGCTAATTGCAGAGTTACAAGATAACACAGTACAGTTAATTTGGGTTATGGTGTAGTTACTCAAGCCCGAGTTCAAATCCAAACCTTACTAGCATGCAATCTAGGGGAATCCAGAACTCCCACGAAAGGAGAAAGACTTCAGACAAAATATCCTAGGTACCTAACTGCCTTTCACAGTTTATTAAATCCAAAATACAACATTTGAAATTTAGCCTCAAAGCCTCAGTCAGCTGCAGAGTAGTCTTGGAGAGGTCTAAAGCCACCAACATTTTCATTTTTGCATTGAATTCAGTTCAGCCAGTAGACCTGCATACAAGCCTTGACAGAACCCATCAGGGGATGCCTGAACCCAACAGGGTGCCCGGATTGCACTCCTCTGCCTCTCTCGCCTGCCAGGCCCTGTGCAGCACGTGTTTCTGGACTGCTTCTGACGGGACGTTGCACAAAATGTAGTGACCCATTACAGCCTGGAGCTAAGGGCATCCACTTAGGATTCTCTGGTGTTAGCCTCAGAGCCTTTGATGTAATGTAGAATCCCTGTCTTCAAAAGGGAAATCCATTGCTAAAATATCCACTGGTAGAATAGTGATAACATAAGAGATAAAGCACTTACTGGAAGGTACAGGCTTCAAAATGTTGCTTCAAAGAGATAACAGAATAGCATAACCTTAGGTAAATACTAAGTTAGCAAAGTGAGGGAGAAGAAAGAGGACCACTATCAAGCCTTCTCTCCTTCCTCTCTCCGTCTGATCCACCTACCCCTTGCACCTGTATACTTTGGGTTTTGTGTGGAGGAAAAAAAAGACTACCGTTCCTATAGATCCTCTGTGAGAAATCTGATTCCAGTTATCACTAACATCCATTGCTAATTTCAGCGTACCGCAGAGGAATAGGGAGGCGACATACAGCGATTAACTTCCTGCTTTTTGCTCTTCCAGTTCATGTTCTGCAAATGCAATCTGGCCGTCAGAAAAAAGGGGTGGGGTGGGGCAGCGGAGGGAGGATCCCAGCCAAACCTAGCCCGAGGTATCGGGGCTGGCAGCCTTGCAGGCTCACTTTGCAGTACTGGGCCCTGAGCAGTTAACTTATTTCCACTGTGACTGCATTTGTTCAAAGTCTGTTGGAGATACAGTTTCAACTTTACTAATCCTAACTTTAAAGCAGTAAATATCCAGCAAGCCATATAGGTTTACCCTCGAAAGGAAGAGCAGTCTAAATGAGAGGCAGAGGCCTATTTGTTTAGTTGTTCTTAAGAAGAAATCAATCACATTAAAATGTGTCCTGTTAGATTTACAGTAACCATACAAATGATTCATTTAAGATACATAATGAGAGGTCCAATGTATCAGAAAAGTATGTGAAAAATTAATTGAAGATTGAGATCTAATAGTTGTAGCTAAAAAAAAAAAGTATTAAATTTCTATATGAAGGGTATTTTTTACATTACAAATATGTTTTCTGTAGGTGAGGTATTGAAGGATTTCTTTTCACTCTCTTATGTATTCCGGTGAGAATATATACAGTAAATTTAGAATCCATCTTATTCTAGAAATGTAATTTTATTGTTATTCTGGTCTTGTAAGATTGATCACCATGTTGTGTTCCCAGGAAGCTAGATTGATTGAATTAAAATGTTAATCTAAGGTACAAATGGAAAGCAGCAGCAATATCATACATTACCACTGCATAGACAATATGGATAATGGTAAAATAAGAAAAATTAAGAGAATTGTGTAGGTGACAGAATTACACAGTAAAAATAATGACCAGGACAGAATAGTGACAGATTGTGGATGCATTCAATTGAAAATGCACTTAAACATTAGCTCTTCAAAACGAAAATAATCAACTCTGTATTAGAGCTGACAGCCCTGAATCTGCATGAGATTTCTTGCTCTGTACTAGGGTCCTGTTCAGCTCAGGCTTTAACATGGAGCAGTTCCAAGGCTTCACTAAATGGTAATATTTGGAATAACTTTTCTGCCACTACAAAACAGTTTGCTGATAGCAACTGTGGAGATTGGTACAACTGGGTTATTCTGTCTAGGACAGCTATCTCTCTTTGAATTTATGACGGAGACGGTTGTATGAGTTCTTGTCAGCCCAAAATGTCTGTGCCCAAAGTAAAAACATAATGGGTAAGTTTAATGCAGAGAATAAAACAAAAGGAGAATGAATCACTCTGTCTTGTTATAAGTATAATGTGTCTTTTACAGAATGTAACATCAAAACATTGAGGTTAGAACTGCTAAAATGAATTTTATCCTAAAATGGGTGTTTAGCATATCCTATGTGTCACCACGTGAGTACTGCGTCTCCTGCTGGTTAATGCCGATGGGCTCACAAGGTCAGAAGGATACTATGGGTGAACAGTTTTAATTTTTAGCTTAGATACATGAAAGTTGCCATTGTAAAATCAAAAAGAACTCATTTGTGCATCAGATGTTTGATTATAAACCCAGCAACAGCAGACTGTATCACTGACCTGGCATGCAGCTAGGCTCATTGAAGTTGTGCACTATGCTGGCAATGTTCAGCTGAGCTGATGTGACACAGATAACCACCTACCCTCTATCTTCCCCTCCCTTTCTTCCCCCAGTTCAGTAAATACCTCTGTAAGGCTTTTTACAAATCACAATCTAGATATAAATCTCTTTTAAGCAGTTTGCTTCAAATTTCATAGTAGTAACACAGCCCTGCAGCACTCTCCCTTGTTTTTGAGCTACTGCTGTCCTTTATTTAACTGGGAGGAGGGGATTAAAGGAGAGCAATAGAAAGAGCAAAGAAAACACCTTTGCCCCATTTTGATGTATTAAATATGCAAGAAAAATACAGCTACCTAGAAATTTGGTTTAACTGGGGAAAAAAGTGGATTTAAGCCCATCAGCTTATTAAAGATAGCATCTTTTCAATCAGTAAAAAAGAACATCTCAGGCTTCCATCTATTTTCTTTCTTCCACAGGGATCCTAATCATCTTTCAGTACCTTATCATTATTATGAACCTTTGGGACCTGACGAATGCACAATGTACATTTCACACGAGCGGGGACGAAAGGGCAGTCATCATCGTTTCATCACAGAGAAACGAGTGTTTGAGAACTGGGCACGGACATTCAATATTCACTTTTTCCAACCAGACTGGAAACCAGAACCACTCACTGTAAATCCCCCTGAGATTAAACCGGTGGTCTGAGGGATGAATGCACAAGACCGCAATCACACTGGGTCAGCCTTTGGGGTGCTGGACCTGCTGGGACAGCAAGGCAACCTAGAGGAGAAGGGTAACAGGATTTGCAGCTGATAACTGCAACAACAGTCAGGAAGTTATGATGAAGGAGCAGAGCATATCAAGAGTACTTTCTGTCAAACTGTGTATTAATCCAGTATATAGCCTTTTTTGGCCATCTGGCTTCCTGTATGTGTATGTGATTTGTGAAAAACAACTTGAGTATTGTTAACGGGATGGTTAATTCATTATGTTTTTTTAAAGTACAATGCCACTGAATTTTCATAGTGAAAACTTACGGTATTTATTTAATGGAGGTTTTTATGCAACCTAGGCCAGTATTTTTCTAATTCACAGTTATGTGGTTGTTTATCTTTCATAATCTTTCAAATACAGAACTAATATTGCTGATGGTTTGAAAGGCCTAGCTTTTTATTTATAAAATTTGTTTGAAAAATATGATTCCATATAGCATGTAATTAATATTTGATCTGGAAATGTTACATTTCTTTTAAAAATTTTGGGCTCTGTTCCAGCCTAAAGCCTTTAACAGCAAGAATGGTCCCATGTGCAGATCTAGCTAACTTTACATTCTGACATCTCATGTTAATATGAAAATGGTAGTGAAAATTCTGTTTGATATTAATGTGCATTTGCTGCTGTGCTATCAAGCTGCTGTTTTTTAATTAGGGGTGGGAGGAAGGAAGGCAAAGTTTATCCAAAAAAATCACTGTCTATAGCAGCATGCTTTCAGTGAAGAAGAGACCAGCTAAGGCTGGAGGGATTGTGTTCTGTTTTTCCTCTTGTAGTCCTGCAAGGGGCTGAAGGAGCAACGAGGCAACAGGCTACAAACCAGGCAACAACGGCTTGAAACAACATGACCACATTTCCAAAATCAAGAAGTTACACTACCGGGTACTACACTACCAGCGATACTAGCCAAAAAGATTACAACTCTGCACCCGCAAAAAACCTTCCACTGTTCTAAGATCAGCCCTGATCTCGGAGATCCTGGATCGCACTGAAGTTGGGATGTGAAAAGAGTTCCATGAGTACAAAATTGTCCCCTTGAAAAGAGCAAAGTTACACTTGGCATTTTTTTCGTGAAGTACACGTGCGTGGCGAGTCCCTGCAAACCAAGGGGACGGACAATGCTAGTGCTGTATATGGAACCCCACAGTGTGAATTACTGGGTTACATTTGGCTTGTGAATAAAGATTTCAGTTACAGTATTATTTTTCCTTTTGCCTCACAAATATTAAATCTCTAATTTCTTCTAAGTAATCAGTAGGAGTAATTTTGCATGCAACATTTATACCTCAGGTGATGAAAGGTGTCTCTCATTAGATAAATACTAAAGCTAGAACAAAGATATTACCTTAAAACATCTAAATGCAAGAAGCTGAACCTCAGAGGCGATGTGTAGAACTGGGACCAAACTCACTATTGTTTAAACCCACTTACAATCCATGTTCTTCCTCTTTCCAAAACTGGATAGCAATGGCTGCAGCTGCCCTACAGATGCCCTGAATCTCTGGGGACAAAGCGAACTGCACTGTCAGGGGCAAAACAGTGTTACCGCTGTAACATTGCGTGGACCCAAAGAGGAGGCCTCCAAGAGTCACCCTCCTTGCTGTGGCCCTCCCCACTATCAAAGAGCAAGAAACTACAACCTGTTTTGCCTTAAAAGTTTTCTTTTAGTGTTCTTCCTGGTACACACCACTCAGCATACAGACCGAATGCAAAGCTCTACTATTGCCAATTGCTTGTAACCTGTCTCTTGTCAGCTGGTGTTTAACTCTCCCTCTTTCACTGACTGTGTTTTATTCCTTCCGCTTGATCTCACAACATTCTACAAAAAAACAGAATGGATTTTGAACTAATGGTAATTTGAACATCCCTTTCAGCATGTGTACTGGGGCGTGTATCCAGCATGTATTGCTCAAATTGATGAACTCTGTCAAATTGATTTACAGATCATTTCTAATGTGACTGCAAGAGATGGTATGGATCACAGTAGGTCCTCTGATGCCACCATCCTTTTGTTATTTTATTAGTGATATAATAATAAAAGGATCTTGTCATTCTAAAACAGAGCTCTTAGTTTTTCCATTAATCAAGGGCTGCAGGATGTGTATGCTAAATGTTTAGTTACATTATTGTTAAAAACAGATCATTTTAAAATAGATTACACTGACCTTAGAAACATTGGGACTTGCCAGACTCCGTTGTGCTCCACATTCTTGTTTCCTGTCTGCAAGACTGGTCAGTACCAAGTAGATCAGGTGAAGCATTAAGAATGTGAAGAAGAAACATGGGATAAACTGACACTAAATCTCCTGGCTTCTAACAGTGAAGCTAAGGACAGTAAATATTCCTTCTTCAGTTCCTGTTAATAACAACTACGTGTTCTTGTTACCCTTACAGACATCCAGTCTTTTAAACAAAACAAACCCAGACCTCGCTGTAGTCTCATCAACTTCCTATGATGAAGGAAGTTTCAGCAAGTTCGCCCATCTAATGACAAAAAATATGAAGGAGTATTTTTTAAGAGTAAGTCACACCTGTATATACAAGACTCACTGCAAAATGAATTTGATGAAGCCAAGGAGACAGCAAGTTTTAAATAGGATTGATCACATATTTTATATGGAATATAAAATCCAGTCCAAAAAGCAGAAGTTTTAAGAGTGCAAAAGATATGTAAATAATTTTTAAAGTGCTGCAATTTTAATTTACAAATTACTGATGTATTTTTCTATAAAAGCACAATTTTTGAAGTACAGCGTATCCTGCTACATTTCAGCCTGATGTAAGGTTTTATGGCCTAGTTATAAAACAAACAGATTTATCATAGAAAATGCTGTCAGACCAGAGATAAGTAGTACAAACTAGGCACTGCTGCCATTCTCTGGTTTATGCTGTCATCTTACACTCTCCACTATACTTTGATCGATTCATGATCTTCAGTGCACATCATTTCACATATTAAAAACTGTTGCAAAACAGTGTTTACAGACATCAGCAGTTTTAAGATCTATGTTACTTTAGTTCTGAACTCCTTGCATACCTTATGCTTTTATGCTTGGCTTCATCAGAGTAGGTGTTTTTCATCTCAAAGAACCATAGCTCTTATGCCGTCATATGTGCAACTGGAATTGAGAATGGTAAAATATCTCCACAACTAAGAACAGAAAAATATGACCATTGCTTTCTGTTATTTTGGCACAATGGTTGCAAGATGCCCAGCTAACAGCAGCACGATACAAAGCATGATGCACTTCGAGAAAACCTTCCATCCAAAGTGTTAAAGCACCTCAGAAAGACAAGTTAATATTGTTTATTCCTGGGTAAGGAAACGGAGGAAAAGGGAGGTTAAGAAACCTACTAAGACCAAGTTACAGCCTTAGCACTAGATTTTAGAAGAGTCAGGTCTGCTGACAGCTACTCCTGGCTCTAGCCAGTAGAACACACAATGGCAATTTCGTATACTATATATACATACACAGGAACAGGAGCGTAAAGTGATAAAATTCTGCAGGAGGTGCTTACCTGGGTCTCGTCCTGCAGTATTTCTCAGGCAAACTATATAGGAAACTAAGTGATTTCTACCCGAGATAGCTCTAAGGAGGCAAGGACACGATAATATAAAAATAGCTGGAAGAACATTGGGGAATGGGGTGAGGGGAATCTAAATAGTAAGGAATAAACCGTGGGGGTTTTATAGCTATCTAGCTGTATTCCCCTGGAATATGAAGATGAAAGTCAGGCTGGAGCTGACAAAGTGGAAAGTTTTGGCTCAATAGCAATGGCTGTCCTGCAGAAGTTTCTTTTCAATATTGTACAAATCTATCACGTATGCCACAAAAACTCTTTGAAAAATTCTGATAATCACCTCTGACTAATGAAAGTTAATTATTTTATTTGATGCAAGGAGATGTAATATCTAGTTCAATTAAAAACAGAGCTTAGGTACAAAAAACATAAAGAAACAGGTAAACAGTAGAATAGTACTTGTAAGACCACAAAATGTAGTGCAAAAGAGAAGAAAGTACAGAAACCTTCCAGGTATCAATACTTCACCCTTCCTGGTGCATCAGTTAATACTGATCACTTTGGGTTTCCAGCTGCCTCCTGCAAGCACACCTTACATATCACAAGTATAAGATTTTTTAAGGAGAAAGGAGGAGAAGAAGAAGAATTTTTTAAGGACAATCTCCTTTAAAAAAACCCTAGGAAATATGGAAGGACAAGAGTCTAAGATGGTGAGAAATTTCTCCGTACTGAAGCAGGAAAGTATAAAACTCAAAGGATGTTTTATAAAATGGCTGTAAAATGGCTCTGCTTACGCTAAATACCATTAAAACCACTAGACTGTTAAACGTTTTCTACACTGAAAACTACAACAAAACATGAAATGTCAAATAAAACCCTTTGACCATCATGAGGATGGAGTTTCAGTGTCACAGTGGGAACAAAGATGGTGACTTATGTCATGGCTGACTGTAGAACAGGCTCCATGGCAACTGCAGACATGTGGAAACAGGCCGTGAACCAGCACCTCCTTCCCTTCTCAGGCACCCTCCCAGGAGTGCCAGCAAGAGAGCACACAGCTGCCACAGGACACGCTCGTGCACTGCCCGCAGAAAAGGGAGACACTTCCTTGTGTGGTCTGTCGTTGAACACCAGACCAAGCCAGAGAGACTACTCAGCAGATGATCAACATAGAGTGTCCCTGTTCACCGTGGAGCACTTTCACCAGGAGTTGTCAGGAGGACAGAAAAAACAGAAAACTAAGACAAGCAACCCCAGCAACCCAGACAAATGGATGGAAAACTGTAACAAAGAACAGAATTAGCAGCCATAAAGAAGATATATTGGCTAAGATGTGATGCAGCTTTTGTAAGAAAAGTCATGCCTTGCAAATCAATTTAGAGTTCTTCAAAGTTCTCTGAAGCAAGTGGACAAGAAGATCCAGGTGATGAGCCCACTTGGAGTTCCACAACTAGGTTTTGCAAGGTGTCTCTTAAAAGACTTCCGAAGAAGCTACAGTACCATGGGATAAAAAAAAGATGATCCTTACGTACGGAACCATCTGAACATAGGATATAAAGGCTAAGAGGATACATCATCAGCTTAAGGTCACAAGGAGAATTCCACAGGAAAATGTCACAATGTATTTTCTCTGCTTTTCTGTACTCTTTCCTTGGCATCTACCGTACGTCACTCCTAGGCACAGGATACCGGGGCTAGACACTGTCTAAATAAATAGATAAAAAATATGAAAAAAATTCTTTTATCTAGTGAACATCAACTTGCGCACTGAAGCCCAGTTAGTCTTCCCATACTCACAATGTGTCAGGCAGCCACAAGATCTAACAATAACTGCGTTCTCATTTTACTGAAAGCAACGTCAAAGCATCTAGCTCAGAGAGCAAGACTGGACCCTCTTCAACAGCCAGGGAAAGTCACCTTAATAATCTGGTTTCTCAGAACAGATTTATCTCCTTTAGGAGATGTCTAGTGATATTTAAATCTGTCAGCTTCTTTAGACAACCCAGACAACTGTTAAGATAGCTTTTACGACACTAGATACTTCCTGAAGTACAGGGAAGATAAAAGGAATAATGCATATTTAGCAAGGTATAAGGTTTTAGGACTTTGCTGACTTCACTTTGGCTATCAGATCAGTTGGAGCCTATTAGTTAGGATCCAAACATACAACACGATACCAGTCTGTTAATAGCAAAACGAAGGAAATTCTGAAGGCAACCATTTGGTATGGCTGAGTTTAAGGCAAGAGCTTAAGTTAGGTTTATGTTTTAACAAAAAAGAAGTGAGCAGATTTATAACCTATGAGGATATTCTTCCCCCCATTGTATCCTTGCTGTAACCAAGCTGCACACAATGCCAAAATTAAAAGAGGTATTCAGTGGGACCGTTCATTTGTGTTGGACAAAACGGGAACATTTCCCACTACAGCAGTTTTTTTTTTAACATGGCTATACATCTGTAGACAAGCATTACAGGAAACACTAAAAAGCTATTCCTGGTCAGTCCATTGCAAATGATACTGCAGAGAAGGAGCAGCCATACGAGCAACAAAAGCAAGTGCAGAAAACGTTCTATACACAAAGAAAAAATGCAAAGATAGGGACTACTGCAGAGAAGGATACATAAAAGAACTGTACAAAATACAAACATACATTGCAATGATATACTGATGGCCCTATTTGCCATTCCACTTGCACTATAAAGACCATAGAGAGGTAAGGGGACCCTAAAACTATCACAATTTTGAACTACAAACTTAACCTGGACAGGAAAACCAGTACGGAAAAAGTAAGCAACTTAACAAAAACCAAACAGCAGTATCTAAGCTTAGTGATGCTCTTCATTGGTAAATACCAAAGCATTTGACAAAGGAAGTAAGTACCATTATATTGGAACTGGATTGAAAGGACAGAGCCTAAGCTTAAAATGCCCACTACATGCAAAACCAGTGGAAAACCAGTGGACCTAGCCAATGTATGACAGAACTATTCCAGTAAGTCCTTTTGCAGGCACGAAAGGAAATGTATTTGCTATTTCAGATTAGTCAACTTTGCCATAGGGACTAGTCTGACATGCCACAAATCTCCCAAATAAACCACAGCCCGGTTGCCTGGTCCTACAGAGCTGTGTCACCAAAGCTGTGTAGCGCTCAGCAGTGTGAAAAAAAGTCACTTTGTAAGAAATAGCATCTATGCTACAGCTTTGCTGTTATACTATCGAAACAGTATGTTTCTGGTATAGCTTGGTTTGTTCAATGGATTGCTGCAAACAATGCCACAAAAATAACTTCTGCTGATACAATTCGCATCTCTAGTAAGCCTGTTGGCCAAAGCAGAAAAACTGGCTTTTGGACAAGGCTTCAGTGTTCTTTGCGCATATACATTGAAAGAAAGAAAGGAAAAAAAAAAAGGGTTAAATCTAAAATTTGCATGGGGAAGAAGACATAGCACAATCAAACATTAATAGATGTACATCTTCATAAATTTTGAACTGAAACCTTAAACACTATCAATTTAATCACTAAATCAGGCAGAAATCCTCATTAAGGGAGAAAAAGTAACTCATTTTAAAGAACTTGCAAGTGAAATTAGTGCTATGAAATGCTGATTTCAGAGTATGTTATGCAGTTTTCATCATAAAACACCACCGCTTTCAAGATGCATTTCCCTATGGCATATTATTTTTAAAAGTTCATGGAAAGAGGGAAAGCAGAAATAATAGCAGAGTGCACACAGCAGAGGATATTATCTTCCATGAGAAACACACTTCCCCCTTTTTTTTTTTTAATTTGTCTTTCACCACTTAAAAAATGCAAAAGCTATTATGCTCATTATAGTACAGAAGTATTGAAGTGATGGTTGAGAAGACACTTCCATTATATACACTGCTATTTTCTGTACTTCATAACTTTATGGATAGATTAGTCTCGTGGGTGAAATATTTTAT
The DNA here is from genome assembly GCF_000690835.1 of Fulmarus glacialis. NCBI lineage: Eukaryota > Metazoa > Chordata > Aves > Procellariiformes > Procellariidae > Fulmarus > Fulmarus glacialis. The sequence continues at coordinate 77,235 of NW_009189831.1, forward strand.
GCTTGTCCTCAGTCCAAAGATGAATTTGCCTGGAAGCATGATAAAATTCTACCAAGACACACACGCTCTGTGACACAGACAGAGCTGGAAGATCTGTACACAGGGACACTGAGTTTTCTGACACCCCCAATCTTTGTCCCCGAATTGTACCATATACAAAGATTGTCATCTCTCCAAATGCTGCAGACTCCATGAAATACACCATTCCCGCTCTGTGAATTGCCTTCCACTTCATTTATTTTTATCAAGTCCAAATAATCCTGAACGTGTAGAAGCTTTTCAGTTCACAACACAACAAAGTACTGGATCAAATGTAACTATTTACCAGCAACTGGCAGCATCTCATTTCCCCATCTATATTGAAGGGGTAATTAGCTCAGTTTTTGAAAGTCTTCAGACCAGAAACTTCTTTTTATTCCTTCCCTCTAAGCATCCAACAAAGAAGAGAAAAAAGCAGCTCTCAAGCTTCAAAAAAAACCTTGAATGACATGCTGTTGGTATCAGGATTGCCAGGGCTGCAGACTTTGCTTGTCTGCCTCAGTGGGACAGTTAGTTCTTCAGATCTCTCTCACATTTTGAGGAATACAATACACCACCTCCCTGTCCTCATCACTTTGCAAATCCTCTCCACCCATGACAAGTTCCCAGCTGAATCTGGTCTTTGCTCCTTCACAAATCACTGATTTAGTACTATGTGCAACTCAGCCCTGCTTTAGCACGCAATGATGCCCACCTGAAGGCAGACTAGACCATGAGATCCACTCGCTTCCAGTACATTTCGTGGATGTGGTACCAGAGAATGGAAATCCCTGACTGCTGAAACAAGAGATGGAATGGGCTCAACTTGCAGACATTCAGCAACAGAATTAGAACCAGATTACACTTGCTTTTCTGTAATCAATAATAGAGACAGCTTTTAGGGGGAAAAAACAACCGACAAAAAAGAGAGTCCGCTCTCTAGAAGAGATACACTATCCCTAATGGTATTTGTACAGATACTTTTGAACAGTCTATGATCTTTGCTTATGCTAAGACGACAGCATTTCATCGTGGTATTCACATGAATATAAAAAAACTTAGCTGGCATTGACCAATGAAACGCTGATTGTCTCATCACTACTCAGGCTTCTTTCTCCACTGATTTTGTGGAAATCTCACTTTTCAGTCTGTTATGGAAGTGCAGCTTATAGTCATACATTTGTGTAAATGTTTGGGCATGGTCATACAAAACAGTGTTCTCAAATGTATACAGCATTTCATAGACAGTTCAGAAATCAAATGAAGTGCAGAGACATGAGAGAATGTGTATGTGAGTATAAACCTACTGTTAACTCACCATTTCTTCAGTTCAATAACAGTAATGCATTTCAATATGTGATCCCGAAAGAGAGCTGAAAAACTGAAATGAAACAGCTTACTTATATTTTTATCATCCACAAGCATTCTAAACAATGTCTATGAAATGCATGGCAAGACCTGTCAATGCAGTTACATGGTACAGGGTGCAGACACATGGGCATGCTTGGTTCACAGACCTATCTATGTAGACTCACAAAATGCTGAAATTTAATTCTGCTCTAGAAGTTTCTATGCAAAGAAACATCAAGAAACTGCCACCTGGCTTGTTTTCTGGATTCTATTAAAAAGCTCATCTGTGCACAATGGAGGAAGCATCTATACTGCACAAGCACATTGTCTGACATGAAAAACACAAACGGTTTGTGAGTGAGAACGACCTGGCTGGTTCCGAGAGCCCAGATCCCAAATGGAATTTGAAGGGCTCTCAGGGAAAATGAAAAGATTACTAACTTTAAATAAATAAATATACAAAACACGTTTACAGACAATTCTGTGACATTTCTATACTTGCTTTCAGACTATAACTATTAAAGGAATAAAAGTTATCACTGTATAGAAAATATTGTGTCATAAGTGTAGCACAGGCAACTTTATGGTGACTCTGAGAACGATCTATTTCAACTTGTCACTTTGTGCATATAAAAGTGTTAGAAATGCCCGAAGCATAGTTTGCTGCATTCCAGTCAAATTGTTGTTCTCACTTCAATTTAATCACCTTCACAGGCACACTTACTGAGTGCTTCGATTCATAAATTGCATTTTAATAACCCACCTAATTGCCTCCTTTTCCCCAAGCAGATAAGCTTTTAAAAGGACTGCATCTTTAGTATCTTCTGCTACTTGCAAAATTCAGCTGAGTTCTGTTGATGTTTCTATCTATCAATTCCTGCAAAAGGTGGCTGAAAGAG
>NW_009189831.1:79536-117033 GCF_000690835.1 Fulmarus glacialis
TAATTGCAACTGAAGCAAGGCATAAAGCTCTATCAACTTCACTTTAGCTACTTTTTGAAGTGTGACAAAACTTGCCTATAAAATAAATATTTGATTAAAAACATTCACTACAATTGAAAAAGAGTATCAAAGGCTGGATTAAAAAATGAAAGTTAAGCAAATCCCCTAAGAAATTCTGTAGGATTCACTTCTATATCATGTCTACACATTTCCATAGTGTCTCTCTGCATTTCTATACAATCTGTCTGCAACAGATCTTAGCAGATTGTTGTGTTAGAAATAGCTGGAGAGGGGAGGGGGGAAGTTTTCTCATTTTAAAAAAAGTCACTGTTGTATCAGATTTTGGATGCAAACTCATTGCTTATGAGGGGTGCTATCCAAAAACACAACCCTAAAACCAAACACACTGTGAAGAGATCCAGAGATCCAGCACTAGGAACACTGCTCAGACCCCTTCAACTCCTCCCTCTCTGAGGGAGGCACTTTCAGCAAAGAGAGCTTTCATCTTTCACATTAAATTGCATTGTTGTTAGCAGGGGATACACATGCTTCAGTTATACAAAAACTTCTCATCAGCAAACTGGGAAGGAATCTCTAGTATTATCACAGAATACCAGTTTACAAAACTATAAGGACAGAGGTGTAGGAATGCTTTTGTTTTAAATACAGATTAATTCCTATTCTTGGTGCCTAGCACATGCTACTGAAAACAATTCATGCTGTTCACCAAAAAGCACAACAGAAAGTTCTCAGTACCATAACTCTAGTGAGGTAGAGGTGTAGCAGGCAAGTGTTTACCTCCTGATAACGGATCATTTTGTACCTTTATCCTCTCCAAGACCAGAAGATGTATGGAGAGAAAAAAAATACTCAAGAGATGTACTATGCTCCTGTTTTTATTGTTCTCTGGCATCAGCCCTTAGTAACAGCTGGAAGCCTCAATGGCTGCCTTCTCTGCAGCCCTCCCAGTCAGTGTATACACACAGCTCTGCCAAGTTCACTCCCCCTCACCTGAGGCTATGATGCCACAATCAACCTGACAGAGAAGAAAAAAGTACAACAAAAATGTTTAAGCACTCAAATTTGTATGTTCTGTGCAATATGGAAATGCTCAATACCATATTCTAAGAAAAATATATCAGCTCTGATATTATGTGTGATTAGAAATAATTCCTAATAACTTTAAGAGATATGCATCTAGCGTTTACACCATGTATGCATCGTGTAAGCTTTATTATGATTAAGCTAGAGAACAGGTTTCAAAAGGATACTGCAAAAGCTTCTCCTTGCTGACAGACTTATTTCTATACATGCACAAATTTGCTCTTCTCTTTGCTAATATCAGTATGTTATACAGACAAAACCCTTTTAGCATACATTCATCAGTAAATGTCCAAGAACAAAAATATGCCAAAACAGAATTTACAAAACCTAGGTGATAAAGTTCATTTTCCAAGTGCCCAGAAACTACAGAATACAATAGTAGAACTTATAACATTTTTTATCCTCATGCCAGATCAATTTTCTTCTGCACAAAAATCCAGTGCACTGAAAATCCTGAAAGCATCGAACTCCATATTGTATGGAGTGAAAATACAACAACTATGAAGGGTTCCTAATGGAAATGGTGAAGTCGTAGTTTCACGGTTTTTGGCATTTTTTTGAAGTAGATTCAGTGAGGTCATCATATATTCTTGTTTTACTTTCACCAACTCATAGAATCCTAGACTCAAAACTGCCTGAGGTGAAAGGACTGATCCAAGGGTTCTATTTAACAGGGAAGAAAAAAGAATAAGGGGAAAAAAAAAAATCAATATATTCTAGAGTATTTTTATTTTTGTGAAGAAAGCTTTCAATACGTCATGCTAAAGTCTGCAAAGTGGCTTAAGTTTTTATTGATAAAATGACATCTTAAATAACGTTCTGCACAATGTCTAGTTCTTTAGTGATAGGTTGACTACTTCTAGGACTTAATTTGAAGTACAGGGGAAAGAATTTGCCCATTTACAATTCACAATCAACCTCAGAAATTCTGTTACTATGTTTAGATGCCTCCTATTTTTAAGTTTAACCAGAAAGACAAATTGCTCAGAAAAGCATTAAAATATGTTTAAAACAAGACAAAATTAAAAAAAAAGTCTAACATTAAAACCATTTGTTAGACTCTTTTCAGAAAAAGGGGCAGGGGATGACTTCAAAAGACCCTTTAGAAGTGAGATCTCAACACTGTTTTTCACTACACCCATAATACACGTACAGAGCACTCAGATGACACCAATGAATCAAAAGTAGCCGTCAATGCAATCATCTTGCTTGCTCGAATTCAGAAGATGTGTTTCATGTGCTTGATTCCGTATGTTTTGAAGAAAACCATGATGATCAATGCCCAGAGTCCTAAAATAAATCCTCCAGGAGGATGCCAGTCCTTTTGTTTTGGTTTCTGAAAGAAAGAAAAAAAACAAAAAAAAGAGAAAAACAAAGAATTCGTACTTAGTTTTCACATTAAATGGGCACTGTGTTTATCAAGTGCAAAAAAAAAAAATCCTTTCGGCAGAGAAAAATACCAATAAGCTGTATTTCTTCATAAAGTAGAAGCATCTTTCTTCTTGATGTGGTGGAAAGGCTGATGGGAGGTGAGCTGCCACTCAAGCAGGGAGGTTAAGTACCACAAAAAGGCCACTAGAACTGTGCCTGAGACATCACTTTGATGGTGCATATCAGCGTTATGGGACATGTTCAAACTCATTTGTTTGGACAGAATTTCTCATACCTGGTCTCATGTTAACACAAGAGAAAAATGCTGCAAGTATGAAAAACAGTTCCTACAAGTGAAAATGTGAAAGAGAAAAGTCGCTGTTGTTTTTCCACCACCTAGAATGTTTTCTACAGCTCCTTTTGTACTCAGAATTATGTGAATAAACAGATATCTAACCACATAAGAAGCTAAGATTCATTATTACAGGAATATCATAAAACAAAATAGGATTGTTTTTAATGTCAATCACATTTCCCAGGGGCCTCATTGAGTCTAACTGCCTTTCCATAATGTAGAATACATTCTGCAATTCAAATACCTGTCCCTTCAACAATTTTTTTCATCTTCAGTAAAAAGCAATAGACTGCAATTTGCTAAGGCCTTTTCTATCTCACACTTAGGAGTAAGACAAGATAAAACTTGTCTGTCCCTTTTTCTCCTCATATTTAAAAAAAATTCAGATCCTCCATATTCAGTGAAAAATGGATTGTAGAAGATAAGAGCTGCTACGTGCCCCAAGATCTGTCTCTGAGGCTAAGAATAAGGTGAAGCTATATGAATGCAAAATTTTAGTAAGAATATCATAACAAAAATACCAGAATTACAGTATTCAGAATTTAGTATTTAGGTACAGTCCCTCATGCCTGTACCTACTCTTGCCGTCAGTAGGTATGTTTTACAGATCTTCTACGCAGACAGAGTTGATTTACTATTACAGTATCAAATACTGAAGTGCTTGCTGAGCTTTTTATTCCTGCCTTGCTGAAAGATTTGCACTATTTTGTCCTTGTACAGAACGAGACACAAGGGGCACAGAGAGTATTTTGGTTTTGTTTGCATTTAAGTCAAATTTAAAATTCTCCTTCTGCGAATATTTCTGCGAATAACTATTACAAAAGATGGTACTGTTTCAATTTTTGTGTGAATCTGCATACGGAAGCTTGTCATTCTCCACTAAATGTACCAGGTGGCTGGTGAACTTTAATGCAATAAGGAACAGTTTGCAGCGTCTGTTCTTTCAAAACAGCTTTCCTATCAACAAGGAAACAATGTTTGTTGATTGCTCAGCTCCCATTTTCTAAGCTACATAGTTTTAGCTTCAGGATTTTTCTCCAAGTACCATGCTTACCATTAAAAAGTATAACAAAAAACCTGAGACACCCAAAGAAATATTGGCACTCTGAAATATTAATGTTTTTACTCTGATACAGGAATCACAGAACCAGCATTATAATTTACATCAACAACAACAAAACCAAAGATACGAGCAGAGATCGTGTCTATATATGCAAACCACTCAATTTCATCAGAAGCGCTCGTCAGCTGCAGCGTACGTGCTGTTGGTAATCTGCCACCTCGCTGATACTTGCAACCACACATCTCCATATAAATATCTCAGAAAAATCAACTCTGCATGTTCAGAAAGGCTGCCAGCACACCGCCCTTCTGAAAGTAACAGCACACTACACTTCTCCACACAAAGGAACTGTCTTGTTTAAATCCTCCTAATTAACCCGTAACTTCGTATGCATATTGCAGTGCCCGTTTCATCAATCTCTTTGTACTATCAATCTTTCCCTTCTTGGATCTCAGATAAATTCCTTACCACAAAGTGGCACCTGATCCTTCTAGACAAATGACTTCAATTTGCAGTCAGTGACACTAAAAGCCTCTCTCTCCTATTTTGTATAGAACACGTAATTTAATTTCTTTAAAGAATTTATATGAATAAATATTTATAAGGTGATCTATGAGTATGGTTTTACATTTTGTTGTGCCATGTACTGAAGCCTCCATGGAATTCGGCAAACAAACGGAGGCTAGTGCAGCAATGGCTCCACGCTGGGAAATCAAGGACATACATATAGTCAGTTTAAAGCCATGGGATGCAATGTTAAAATGTGAAGGATTGAAAACATGAAGGCACAACAAAAAACACATATGAGGCTATAAAAGAGTGACATACTTAGTAATCTTAAAAATAAATTATCTTAATGACAAAGATTTACAGACCCAGAAACTAAAATCTACACATAAATATTAAACCTCAATAAAAGGGCAAAGAGATTCAACTCTATTGTACAACTCTAAGTCAATAGTTAGGTTAATTGAGCACAAAATTATACTGAAATATGCCAGTATTTTCCACCAGGGGCATATAGATATCAAAACCTTATGAATACCTAAAACAGGATTACACAGATTCATGTTTAAACCTACAAAGTATACCTGTAAGAGCTGAAATACGTAGTTTTCTTTAAATTAACTTGATCACAGATTCCCAAGAAAGTTCACCACTAAATTTAAAATGTAATTAGCTTTCGAATTGACAAGTTCATCCTTCTAAAATCCTAACAAATATAACATAGAAAAGTTCAATAACAAATTTTTGTCCAGCTGGGCACATCAGCTAGCAGCAAGCAGCACTGAAGTTCCTTTACAAAAAGCTGCATTTTGCACGTGTGAATCAAACCCACCTACATGTAAAATGGAGTCGCTGCATCCAAAAATTATGCCAGCGAATCGTACTTGTAACATAGGCTGGCAGAGAGCTTTCAGCCAGCACCGTTATAACAGCAGACCCAACAATTCTTCCCCCTTGGCACAATTGTGTCACTACCACAAGCACTGCCGGTGTACCCATGTCAGCGAGGAAGCACGGCATCACTCCGAGCTGTCACCGCTACACCAGCAGTCTTGCATAATGAAGTCAGAGGTCAAGGCGGGATGCCCTTCTATGAACATACGTGAGCCTCAACAGTGTTACTGCAGAAGCCGCTTCGACTATTTTGTGCAGGCAGGCAGGGAAGAGTCACAGAGATCTCTCCTAATGAGAAAAACTATTAAAGTAAGAATCACTTTAATAGCAAATGAAAAAGTTTCCTTTTTAGATTCGCATACTTGAAAAATGTTTGGAAAAGACAGAATTTCTTTCTATGCTTATATCAGTTCTGTGGCCATAAGCAATCCCTAGATAAACTGTCCCTTCATACCAATTTCAGGACTGACTGGAAAGCATTAGTGAATATAAAGTTTCTCCCAGATTCCTAAAAAAAATTTCAGTATTTATCCTATGAATACTGCCTAGTTCAGGGTCTTATTCCAACAATTTCTGTGAAAGTCAGGCAATTTTTGAAAGTCAGGCATTTTCTCACTTGCAAGAAAATGCAAAATGGACAAAAAAAAATGTTAAGTGTTGCAGTATTTTAATTTGCAATTAATTATGTATCTTTATTATGCCTAAATTGATGTGAGAATGTGTACTATTAAAAGACTACAGATTGGTTGCAGTACTTACAAATTATGCATAACTTTCTCATATTTGGGACTGATCTGGAGGAGCAGAGGCAGTAGCTCTTTTGGCTTAAGTTATTCTGAATTTCATTGTTGTCGTACCCACCTAAGAACTTAGTATACCAAGTACTGCTTAGGTAACTGATGTATTTAGGTTTTGTGATCTATGCCACAATACAACCCCGTTATAAACGCCCTCTTTATCCCTACAATAACAGCAGTAACACATAAGTGAAAAGCACATATAAAATGGTACAATTTTGTCATGAACAAATACATTTAGCAGCTTAAGGGCTAGTCATTATCGAATTGCTGGAGATTCCAAATTAAAAAGATAGGTAGCTAAGCAACAGCAAGCTTCCTCCTGTGAACAGTTTTCTGTTGTAAGCTATCTAGTTCTGGTAGACTCATTATCTGGTGGAACTTAAAAACAGTTAACAGAGAGTTGCTCCAAGTACTGTAATTAAGGAGAGGATAAAACAGTGTATTTTCAAACTGGATGGGTCTGTAGGGACCCGAATGGAAAGTATCCAAGACTTTCAATGAAGGTGTTTCATAAAACATGCAATACTTGTTACTCCAATTAAAATGAGTTTTATGAAAAAAATAATTTAAAAAGTATTAAAGCTGAAGTGGTAATTACATTAAGAATGGTTTAATTTTAAAATGTTACATCAGAACAGAAGTAAGATTTAAAACATCATGTATTAACATTTCATGTGGAAAACACTGTTTTAAATATCCTTATAATCCAACCCTATAGTCCTCTTCCAACAGAACTCCCTTTCCATTAGCGTCCTCAATAAGGACAAAAATATTGGTACGGAAAGCTTTGGGTTAAACTCAGAATCTGCACCAGGATGATAGCAGTAGCGAAAGCAGTGCACACAGTATTACAGTCAGGAATGCAGTAATTCCCAAATGGAAAAGGGATACGCAAATTCTTCAGTCTCCTCCAGCATCTTATTCCAAACAGGGCTTTAAGAAAGTGGGCAAAACCTTAAAAATGAATGTGCACACCATCCTTGCAATGGGGGATGTTCTCCCCAACCTGAGGCAGATGGTGTGTGTTTGTACCGTGAGTGCAAAATATCCATATGTAACCGCACAAAAATAAAACATTAGAAGTGCCGTGTTCCAACGAGTCCATTAAAGCAGCAGCATTTCAAATTAATCCCTGTTTGATTCTCTCTGGAGTTTCAGTGCAGAGTGCCCTAGACCCAGTTTTGGCCTATTTATTGCAGCCCACGTGGTATAAAATATCACCCAGGACCCTGAGGCTTCCTGGCAGACAGCAGCAGCCACGGCACCGAGGGGAAATCTTGCACACACCCTTCTGTGGAGTCCTCCACCTCTACTAGTCTTGGGGGTCAGCAAGCACTCACAGGGAAGCAAGCACCCTTACTGCTTGTCTGTGCAGTGCTCGCCATCATTATGAGATCATTGGGGTGAATTTTATGTATTTTGGGGTGTAAATTTTCAAGTTTTCTTCTTGGTCATTCTCCATTTAAATGAACATTTCTATTTCTTCCATTGCAATACTAAAGGTTTTCTTTCTTGTTTCTCAAGATACCTAATTTTATGTTAGCATCTGTGTTAAAGACCAGTATTGAAATCTGAAAAAGGAAAGATCCACGTTTCAAAACAGGTCTTTGAAATCCAAGGCCAACCTCAGATCCAAAACTGAAACAACCCGCCTGCTTCTCGTCTCAGAAAAAAACCCAGTGATCTCAAACTGAAGGACAAGGAAACTCCTTGGAAAAACCAAATTCTACATGCAGTGCACCGTGCCAATAGCACATTATATATTTCCTAGAGGCACTCCATAACAATTCCGTTACTTGCAATTTAAAATTTCAAACTGGGTAATCCTCTCAATTCTAATGACAAAACATACAATAAAGTTTAATTTCAGAATGCATTTGTATGTATCACAAGCAAATCACAGCATTAAGTATGTCCTCAAAGCTTTTAGTGGAAGTATGCACTTTTAATTTGTCAGTTAGTTTTGATTTGGGGTCCTCGCAGGGGGGTAATTATAATTCCAGCCATCTAGTAATAGCTTAATCCTCTTTCGTGCCCACAGCAAGATTAAAGTCATAAGAGAACTCCAACATAAATGGTGCCTGTTAATCTGCAAAACAATTTAAAGCACTTTTGTCTAATCTCCCCATTTGTGTTTATTAACCACAGTGCCATGATTACTGATATCTCCAATATTAATAAAATAATGAAGAAAGTTCACTCATTAACAACAAAAACTCATGAAGGATATGGGAAAGAACAGTAGTTAAACTAAATTAACATATCAATGCCAACAACTGTATTTTAAGTATTTACTTTGAAAACTCTGTAATCACCATAACGTAAACTACAATACTGCTATGATAGCTTTAGTTTTTCATTTCCTTCTATACGTAATCTATAAGGGCTTTTTAGAAATGAACTTCTACTTCAAAAATGGCTGCTCACTTACTATTCTTTACTTTCAGTGTTATCTCTCAGCATTACATAGCACTTTAAAGTGCTTTTAGTGGTTTAACAATTATTCATTAATCTTCCAACCTGTGACACAATACATAATATACTTCTTCTAATCAAAGGGAGCTTTCCCAGCACCTGGGACCCAGCGCAGTTTAATTCCCAGACAAGCCAGCGCTCAGATGAATGATGCCTGCCTGGCAAACACAATAGGGATTGTACTAGGGGGCCTCCTGTGATTTGCTACATCCAAAGCTGACAAACACAGCTCTGTACTGTCTGCAGTAACCATTCATACCTACCTTTGATAGACCAGCACAGCAGAGGTCTTACCTTCTCGGCTACCAGTAAGTTACATTATGGAACTCGTGTATGCTTTACGGTGGACATTAAAAAGTCACAATATAAAGCTGTATTTAGGGGAAAAAAAAAACAACTACATCTATTTAAGGTATATTAAGCAAATTGATTTTTGTATTTTAATCAAATTCATACTCTTACATGAAGCCATGATCATGATTTTTCACAAACGGGCACCTAAGTCCACAGCAAATATATGAATTACATTTGCAAACACAGCTTCACGCCAGCTGAAGCATGCAAAAATAGAAGATGAGCAGCTTAATTAAGTAGACTCGGTATTCAAAACTTGGCCACCGCTACTCTGAGAAGCATCCTTCTTTTTTAATATGTTTATCTTTAATTAATTTAAAGAAGAGGAGGATTATTAGCAAAAACAAGACTAAAGGCATTCAGTGCACAGTGCCATGCCACAAATGGAAAGATAAAGTTCTTGAGGTCCTTACACTGGAGGGGGTCAGAAAACGACAAGAATACGCACGAGCGAGGCAGACCTCAGTGGAGAGGACCTCTAAAACCGATCAGATATAAAAACAACTCGCTGCTACTGAAACTTTGGGTTAAGCAGACAGAAACAGCAGCTGCAAAGAACAGGGGTGAAAAGGGTGTGTAGAGGCTGGTAGAGGGACAGAGATATTTTGTATTCACAAAAATACAATTGTGTAAATAGGGCCAAGCTATTCTCAGAGCACTATTTTTCCAAGCAGCGTGCACTGCTCACTTTCCCCTGGGAAAAGATTATCTCAAAGTCTTCTACGGTGCAGATCTTGTTCATAGAAATACATGTCGCGTTGCCAGTGGGAGCAGAACCAGACCCAACCGCTCAGCTCTGCCGAGACAAGGCAGTACGTGCACGCATGGGCTCCTGCCTGTTTCAGTCTGGGATGATTACTCCAAGTACCAGCCTCACCCAGCCCAACCCATCTAAGCAGCACAGCACTCCCGCTTCCTCCTTGGAAATCTAGCTTGGATTTCCTATAGCATCTCTCTGGACCACAAGATGAGTCCATTCAAATGCTTTTAAATCAATATGCTCTGAGGCAAGTTCTTTTCTTTCTTTCTTCTCTTTTTTCTTAGATTTTCTTAATTTTCTTAAAATTAATTGTATGCCTCAGAACTTCCACTATGAAGTATAATTTTGAACATTCAAATTCAAGCAAAGTTGTTTCTGTTTATATGGACAAACCATGATGTTCATAAATTATTATGCTATTCCTTTCAAAGTAGTAGTGACGCTTCTAACCATACATTTTTTCTGGATATCCCATGAGTATCTATTCATTTATTTCCAGGTGACAGGCTGTATGAACAACAGATGTTAGACAACATTAGATCTTACACTCAATATCCTATACTGAGTATAAGATCTAATCAAATATCTCAACAGCTACATTTTAAGAAACTGGAATCCAAATAAATATTCCTTATTCACGTAGTTTTTATTGCTCATTTTTTAAATCTTTACAACTATAATTTTAAAAGTTCTCCTTTGCCCTGAGCTGTGTGCTACATTATACGTATGCGCAGTAGAGCTCCACGTTTCCTAGCTCCAGCTTGCACAACTTTAAGAGGCAGGCATGAAAAAATGGATGGAGGAAGAAGCAGGGCTGAGGCAAAAGGTGGACGTTTATATGAGCAAGATCAAATATGGCTGTGTTTTTATTGTAAAACATTTTCATTTTCAGTGAGAAACCAGTATATTACAGCTGGTGATAGATGAGTTTGTTCATCACCACCACCCAGCTTTTAAAGGCGATTGTTGTATTCAGTAGTTTTGCACTCATATGCCAGACAAGTATTCTGACCCAAGTTTATGTCGTATGTACTCTCTATGTGAGCAGAAAAAAAGGAAAAGGAAAAAGAACTATTCTGAAATATCAACCTAATACTTTTGGCTACTCTAGCTGCTATACAACCTCAAAAACAAATCATAAAACATGGACACAGCAGTAATACAGACACTTATTTAGTGGTTGCACGTAATTACACCTACACCAGAAAGCCATTTCTGTTACGCTTGGTATGTCAAAGAACAAGGAGTCCCAGAGAGCAGATCCATTCCTGCAAAGAGTTTTTGTAGGCAGCTGCCATTAAGAAAGAATGGCAGATTTATGGTATCATAAAGATTCACTGCTCCCACAGAACATTTGCATGACACTAGGTTCATCAGTTGAATGCTACATAGGGTTCAACAAAGACCATCTTTCTGGAAGAATGAATGAGTGTAGCTGAGTATACACTCTCCCAGGCTACCACACACAATATGTACGGTATCAACATCTTTCCAAAAGGGTAAGTCTTTAAAAAACATAAAACCACAGATGGTCTTATCTAGTGGCAAACCAGTTGCACCTTTCTTGCCTACCATCTAAACTAACCACAGGTTACTGTCCTACTGATGTCATGTTGTCACTCAGTCCCCTGAAGTACTACTCATCATGTTTGTCAGCCCTGGATTTGTAGATGGTCTTTTGTGTTAAGCACTCCCTCCTGAAAACATGTGATCACTCACTAATTGACAGGGCCCCACCGCTGGAGCCGGGTTTCTGCAGGAACACCAAGCCAGAGAAGACAGCTGTCAATGTGCCGGGCCTCTCACCCTGGGGGGAGGCTGAGGGGAGGAGAGAGCTGGCCATGGCAGGGTGCCACACACCAAGCAAGAAAGCCAGTCACTACAGAAATAATCACTTGCACAAAGCTGAATCACAAAGAACTTGCACAGGAATGATGATGCAGGATGCTGTCTTGTCTGTCCAACAGTACGAACACAACTGTTCCATTAATGGAGTCTTCGTTCATTTACCCCTTCCATTCATTCTTCAAATGGAAATGATTTCATCAAATTTCAACCCTCTGAATTATTTAGGAAAACAATTCTAGACAGAGCACTAGAGAGCAGCTTGCCAATATCTCTATCTCCAGCCATTCATCAGTCCTGTCAAGAGCTTGTGAGTTACATTGCCGTGCTCCTCACAGCATGCTATTGAACAAAATACAATTAACACAAAAAAATCAGTAATAACACCTCACTAAGTTTACACTGTTAAGTGGGATAAATGTGTGCATATATTTGGAGCCAACAGTGCCTTCACCTGAGGAAAAGTGTTCAGAAATGTATCTGCCATCACAGCGCTGCAAAATATGTCAAGCTAAGATAGATAACATTTATATTTTTTCCTTATCAATGTGAGCTTATTGGTAACAGCTACTTTTTATGTTGCATAAGCTCAGAAGAAATATAGTAGATAGAAGAAAAAAAACTAGCAAAACTGTTACTGCTAATTTTACTACTCACTGAAATACCATTTAAATAAACACTGTCTATCAGAGAAGCTTTCATGTATAAACAATAAAAACCTAATGATTAATAAAAACTGTACAAGGTTATGTGAGAAATGAAAACGTTACAGAACACTGAACTGACACCAGAAAACGGAATTAAATCTTGCATCTTGGACAACCTACTATAACATACTTCAGTAATCTGCTTTATATAGAAAGGTCCTAATCCTATTTAGTGACAGGTAACACAAACTAAGTCAAGAATTTAGTCTTACACTCAAATTACACATGCTTACACACATACTAACATTGTTTCTATGCCCAGTGCAATCAGTATTAAGCAATAAAATGAGGAATAAAGACTAAGAAATACTTTGCCCTTTGCCTGAGGATCTAACAGCATCCCCTCCTTTCCCTCCACTCCATACACATGCCCATGCATGCATTGGCTTTCTTATTCCTGGCATTACTCTTCCAGGGACACAAATACAAAGCACCAAACCTGTACACTGGAGAACCAATTTAACAGCCAGAATGGATGCTGACCCTCCCATCCAGGCCTCATCTCACAAAAACTGCATGACCATATTGTACTTTTAGTTGGGTAGTTCCTGTTCACAGCTTTTGGGGAGAGAAGAGCTAAGGAAGAATCAGACCACTCTAAGGTACAAGTTAAGAGAAACTGAAAGTGGGTCTTGAGAGAAGCCATTTAGCAGTGTCAGGAAAAGTGATAAAGCAGAACACGCCTCATCCCTGTAATATAGCAGATCTCTGTCTTTTCACCAGTTTCTACTGCAGACAAAGCCAGAAAAATTCTGAACAAGTTGGGCATAATTTGGGGATACCAAAGGCAGCTCTTTCATTGCTGAAAGAGGCTTCTGCAGAAAAGTTAGCTGAAAGGTAGGAAAGAGGCCCTTTCTCTGCATGTAAAAACAAAAGTCTTACTAATCAATGACCACTTACTTGACATTTGCCAGTAAATCTCATTCCAAATGCAAAGCTTGTCCCACCAAAGACTCCTCCTATGGAACAGCAAAACTGATCACCAAAATTAAAGCAACTATGGAACTCTATTTCTTCTGTTAAATACTGTATTTACTAAAAGAAAAAGTGATTTAATTTGCCATTAAAAGGTTTTGCTAAATAAGTTTTCCTTTAATTAGGGAAGTCCTAAAACTTGTTTTAGATCAAGCATAATTTTTAAACTACTACCCTAGCACTTCACAAGCTGTTATGATACACACAAGATTTATAATTTTTTAATTCAGTAAAGATTAACAAAATAAATGTAGCAGTAGCTCTTCATTCAATATTTTCAGCTTTTAATTTACATTAAAAGTCAATGAATAACGTTAAGTAACTTTTTTTTTAATGCAGACTGTTACTGTTTATTATAATAATAATGAAGATGACAGTCTCTACACCCCAAAATTCTACTGCTAGGAATTATGCTTTCTCACTAAGGTTTTTGTAGTTTAATTGTCTTCATGTAATATTGATATTTGGTACTTGGCTGTAATTAAGAATAGGGGAACCATCCTTAGAATACTATTCCAATCCATTAGGCAAATTTTCTCACTATGATATGAAGATTTTCATCTACTTAATTAGCACACCTACTTCTTCCAAGCCTAAGTGCTAAACTCTGTTTTACGATGGCCCACGGAAAAAAAAGAAACCACAACACATCAATTATGCCTCCACTCAATTGTACAACTATTTTAAAATGTGTGAACAGTTAAGACAAAATTGAAAAATTACCATAATAGGCTTTTGACACTTCCCTGCTTAAGCAAAAATTAATTCTAACTCCCTGTTTTTATGCAAAGCCTTTATAATTTCTCTAATCTTGAGTTCCCAGGAGAGAGAACACAATACTTTCAAGTACAAGAGTGTGAGGCTTGGCATCTTCTCTTCTTAGTTATGCAGTTTATTTGATGGAAGTCTAAACCACTAAGCCTTCCTTTGTGCTTAATATAAGCCATCCTCAGTGGAAATACAAGTTAATTTAAGTAAAATGAAGTTTTAGGAAGAATGCATTCTCTTGCACAGAAAGCTTCACTAAAGTAAAGCTTTTTTAAATGCAGCATCTGTTTCCTGAATTGCTCTAGAACCTGTAATAAAAATAAACTAAAAAGAAGCAAAATTTTTAAAAGATATCTTTACATGTGAAACATCAGAAACATAAAAACAGTCTAATGGAGTAACTTATTTATCATTTTACTGTATGTTTTTCAATTTCATCTTGCATCGTGCATGAAGACACTCTACCAGTGTAATGAATTAGCATGTTCTAAGTGTAAGACATTAAGCATCTTCTGTTTTATTAATGGTGACTATTATTAAAACCTACTGCTTATGTTACAAAGTAAGTCAGCTATATCGCTGGTATACACTTCCATACACAGTAAGGTCTGTGGATCACATACTACATTCACAGAGTTATTTCATACATTTCTTTGCCCTCAACCACAGTTGAAATATTTGTACATCAGATACTATGCTAGAGCAGCACATGGTGTATTAGGATGCCTACAAACCTATTAAGGTCACAGAAAGCTTGTGCATATATTTAGTCTATTCCCATGAGAGGCAGAGGTATATTATTTGCATACCATTATGCACTGAAAACCTATTCAGTTATCCCCACTGGAGACAACTCACCACAGTGACCTAAATAGTATTCACTTTTCCAATATTTGAAGGAACAGCAAATAAATGGGACACAGTGCAGACAAATCCAAAAAGACTCAGAACATCTAAGAATCCAGGCTTATAAATGACAAATGCAAATGAATGCAGACCAGTGTGTCACAAAAAATCTCACGGAATCAAAGAATGATGAAAAAAGTGAATTATATGCTTAATAGAGGACTACAATGTTGAGAGTGAAAATGGCTGGAGAGAGAGTTTTAGCAAAAAAGCTCCGTCATTAACCAAGCTTATTATGACCACAAAAGAGCAGAGTCTCAAATCACAGAACTCACTTAAAAATAACCTCCTTATATTTGCAGCGACAGCAGCAGTTCTAATATCAGCTGCCCAAAACAAAGTGAGATAGCTATTGATATTTTATCTATAGGACTGTGCAACAATTCACATGACGTTAGCAAGTGAGACCCCTGGGACACATACACATTGCTTCCTCAAGACCAGCTGTAATATCATGCATACTTTCTCTAATCATGTACATGTACTAACATGCCGTAATTGTCCTCTCATTTATATTCCCCCCATAATTACAATATTTTGATTAAACATCTACCAGCCTCTATTCACTCCCTGTTTCTAGTCATCCTTCCTGATTTCAACATAGATACAAAGAAGGGAGAATATAAATAAAATATTTATGTACTCTGTGCAGAAAGTCAGAAGAGATTAACATAACTGTCCTTTATGGCCTTATTCTACAAATCAGAATCTCTCACTGTTAACCTTGTTTCGCTGTTTGCCAGCATGCTATGTGAAGTTTACTTTAAGCTGTTAAGCATTTTTGAACCTTTCTCTTTCTGTAAAGCTCTGAGCATAGCTACAGCACAAGAGAAACAGTAATCACAGTCTCAAAATCACAGTTGTGAGCAGGTTGTAAAGCACAACAAAAGGGGATCACGGCACAATCAAGTCCAAAGCCAAAATAAAGACATAGAAATATCGATAGCGCATATTGAAAGGTTTGTTTGTACAGGATCATCAAACACATGGCTGATTCAGCTGAAAAAAGCACTTTTTTTTTTAATATAAGAAATGTAATAATTTTTTAGAGTTCATGGTTATACAGCTACTACCGACCCTTCAAATGCAGTTATTTGAAGTTCAGATGAGTAAACCACAAAGATCTACAGCACTCTATAAAGCTTGACATATTACAGTCAATTCCTGAACCTCTTCCTTCATTTTACATCTTAGATAGTGCTTATTAAAAAGAAATGATTACAGGAATTACCTCTTAAAGAAGCTGCAAATCCAACGTGGCACCTCTAACAATTATAGCTACTATAGAGCCGGGGTATCTTTTAATATATTTTGTAATAGTATGTCTGACAATTCTATATGGTGGTGGGTATGAAACTGATGTCTCATAATCCATGAAATGGATGACACTACTTTCACATATAATGCCTCATATTACCAGTATTCTCAAGGGCAAACTGAGCACTCCCATGATATGCACAAAAGCCTTAACTTTATTTCAACTTTCCAGAGTAACAATTATTTTCACTCTCTCTCACCTGCTCATGAGAAATATACACAAAAATTTGCAGGAATAAACATACACTTTATCAATTTTGGCTGATACTACCTATTCTAGTTGGCTTTAGAAATCCTGTAGTCACATACCCTGCCAGGCTGAAAGATGCTTTTTTTTTTTTTTTTAAGCAGTAGTTTTCAGCTCACTGCTGTGCTTAATGAGGAATGGGGGACAGTGGAGTGTGGCCGCTTGAGGGGCAGCCCCTAGTTAAATTACTCCAAGCTGCCTGCCAAACTGATCTCCCACCCTGTGCCAAAGAAGAATGAAGGTACAATGCCAATCGTTAAACGTAAGGGTTTTCATAGGTCAGGGAAAGAAAAAAACATGACCTCAGAAAACTGAACAGTTCAGTGCTATACTTCTTTGTCCAGGCTGCAGGACCTGTACAGCCTAAAATGGTCATTTTGAAAACACTGCATCAGTTGCATCCATTTCTGCTATTGCATCTCCCTGAAGAGGTGACTATCTTTGAGGGAGAGCATGGTCTAGGGGTTACTGTCACCTTGCTGGGTGCCACTTCTGAAAAGAAGTGACAAATTCACGTTCCAAGACATGACAGCAGAGACTGGACCCTACTGATGCCCAGACAAGCTAATAATGTTCATACACATCAAACAGAACATTTTGTAACTGCTCAACTAACTGTTCTTAACAGAGCCGTGTAATAGGAAAAAGAGATAATTCTTCTGGGTTTTTTTTAAATATACTTTGGTTTCATTTTAAAAAAATGCAAGGAAGGAGGTAAAGTTACATGTTGTAATGCATAAACAGGGAAGAAAGGATAGACGATGCATGCAACATTTCTGGCAAGAAAAAGCTACCATCCTCCATCTCCAATGTCTCTGGGCAGCTGGAACAGGCCATGGCAAAGCTTCCCCTTCTTGGCTTACCGAAAATATTCAGTGTGGTATTTCTAGTAGGAAACAGTTAAAAACAAGAACCCCACAACTGACTGTCCAGGTTCCTCCATGCAAGATACCTTTCAATGCATTTAGTTATTCAATCCATTGTATTCAGCTATAATTGGAAGAATTTAACACTACATTCAGTTGCCCTGTAATGCTTGGTCAGCAACAAAAACCACTCATGCTCCTTTTCTGGCTTTGCTAAGCAGTGTTGTGTGCAGACAAAAGAAAAGTTCCCCATGCATGAATATTTCTGTAGTCTATCCTTTACAGAAATTAAGTTCCTCATAATTGCTGCTAAATTTTTAAGATTTGGGAGGCAGCATTTGAAAGAAAAATAATTCTAAGATACTTATCTTTATTGTGTCTTGAAGACTAATAGAAGAGCTTCCATCTAATTTTTCAACTTAACAAAGAGACAAAGAAGCAGAACCTTCCCTGTGGTTGAGAAACGGTAAAATAATGATCCTGGATAGGCAGAGAGTGATCACCCACAACAGTCCTTTAATGGGAAGATGGAAGAAAAGAAACTGCTTTACGAGCTCTCTGCTTTCAGTGGGTTTCCCTCATGCTCAGATGAAAAACATAACAAAACAAAAGCAGTTGTGCCTTGTCTGTAAAAACAGATCATCACTAATTCATGCTAACTCCATGTTGTCTTCTGTGATCAGAAAGCACTGATGAGAAAAACAACAGCAAATAAAAAAATTATAGTTTAAATCTTTTACAAAAATATTATATGCAATACTCAGAAATATGCTCTATTTCAGGAATGTTACGACTTTGCTTACGAGATTTCATTAGGCTAACATGTTACTTAATTTCTGAATAAGAAAAAAAAAGAGACAACCTTATTGTTTGTGTGGACTACCAGCTTACATACAAGGGTGCTGAATACCATCACTGACTCTGCAGTAGTTCACTAGATGAAAAAATGCCTAAAAATCTTTCTGGTTTAATGTTTTGCCAGTAAAAGATCTGTACTAGCTACAACCAAGTCAAGAATGTGTTTGGTTATTTCTTGGAATGAGTCAGAGAAACAGAGGACTATTCCATTCCTAATTTATTATTTATAAAAACCCAGTACTATCAAAATAATTAAGCACTCGTTCTCTAGATTTAAAGGTACACATTGCATACATTACATGATTCATACACACAGCAAGACTCTGCTATTCACAATTTTTTAATCAACCTTAATATTAGAAGAAATATTAGGGAGTAAACTTAAAGCATCTATATGCACCAAGCAGCACACAGTGTTGGCAGAAGTATCTTTGCAGCTCTATGACATATTTGGTTTGGTGGTTGGCAAAACCATGCAGTAATAGCTTTTCATAGAAAGTTTGTTCTGCTGCTTTTGAACACGGCTACAGGAATGGATTTTCAGAGAATGTATAAATAGCTGTGTCTAAAACTTTACACATCCAACCTGACACATCTAAGTATCACAAGTTACTTTTGAACCTCTTAGCCTGTAAAGAGCACAGAGTTTTCTACTAGGTAGCATTCAATTTAAAGGGAGCCAAAAATTTAAATAATCTCTAACTTATGCAACAGTGAGAGAAATTAAATCCACATACTGTATATAATTTCGGGAAAGAAACAAGTTCTTATTTACTGGATAACATCCGGTCATGATTCCACTTGAGACCACTTCCATTAGAGTTATAAAATGCAGGCAAACCACCTCTAGGTTACACAATTTACAAACACGTTTAATACAGAAAAGGAAAGGAATTGCAGGGGGAAAAAAAAAAAAAAAAACCCAACCTTAGTAAAACACATTAATTTCTAACTCCTATACACCTCAAGTGCCCTAGATAAAAAAGGCTGGTTCAGCAAAAGGTGTAAAACACACCTGGGTTTAATTCTGCACATTAATATAGTCAGAATGCCTGAGCCCCAAAAAGGACTTTAGGTTAGCTGGTGAAGAAGAGGATGTTGACAGATTTCCATGGCATGCATCAGAAACAGCTTTGGCACCTCTAGTCTGGAGCAGGCAGACATGAACACTGCCAAAACAGGCTGCTGTTCTCCATATACTCCAAAGTGGCCACAAGAAGTAGCAGTGGTAAGGGGACAACACTGTCTTCAGTATGTTGCTCAGAACTGCAAAAGTAAAACCTGACCAGGCAGATGTCCTAGTGCAAGGTGACATGCCACAAGGCTTTTTGTTGGGTAGCCATGTAATGTATTTTGTTAAAAGAAAATTGAATTCTAAAGTGAGAGCGCTTCCTAATCTTTGATGTAAAAAATTCAATTTCCAATCATCCTGAAAAAATCCAGTTCTGACAAAAAAAAGCATTCCTGAAAAGACCTGTATGTGTGCTAACAGGTGCAGCAAAATTTGGACCTTTTGGTGAAAGGTCATATTTTATCTCTGACATCATCTAGCTGAATACTATGACCAGACTTTTAGAAAGCAAGCTACGCTTTAAAGTTATTTTCAAACACGGCTACAGGAATGGATTTTCAGAGAATGTATAAATAGCTGTGTCTAAAACTTTACACATCCAACCTGACACATCTAAGTATCACAAGTTACTTTTGAACCTCTTAGCCTGTAAAGACACAGTAAAATGCAAGTATCACTTATCAAAGTACTTTAAAACTTTTAATAAATTATTATCCATAAACCAAAATTACTGTCTGCATTAAAAAAAAAAAAAAAAATCAAAACCGCTGTGCTATTAAACACCTTGCATACTTGGCCAAAGTTCTGAACACCACTAATGGTTTTCATAAAACATAAATAGGAACCAAGACTCCACCACCAGGACAGATGTACACTGAGTGCGAGAGGCCCCCCTTGAAACGTAACAAGTGCTATAAGAGCAGCTATGAGGAGAGGGGCAAGGCACCAGTGTGATCCCTGAATGTTAAAGTTATGCTTTCAAGACTCTATCAGCATGTGATGGGTTAATTTTCATATTGAGCATTTCACAAAGATTGTAAGCCACATAAAACCACTTTAATTTAATGTTTGTGAAAACATTTAAGTCTGAGAGCTAAAATTGTTGTGTAATAGATAATCAAAAAATACTTCAAAAAAATCTATACAACATAGTGTGTTCTATTTTCTGCAAATCCCGCTAAAGAAAACCTCTCTCAATTAAATCAGCGTGAAACAGGAATAACATCAACAAATGCAATAAACTAACACCCCTCTCTGATGTGAGAATGAGGTCCCGAGAATGAATAAAAACTAATCTTCAAAACAAAAGGATTCTACTGGGCGGGGGGGGGGGCGGGGAGGGGCAAACTCATTACAGAAGCGCAGAAATTATGGAAACAAAGACCTTCTTGCAAAACTTAATACGGAACTGCAACTCTACAGTATCTTTGATGACCGTCACCCAGTCCATCTATAACTCTGGAAATCCCTCTCCCATCTTCTTTCTTAAATTTCTGACTTAATTTCCCTTATTGCGGACTGCAGTCAATACCCTCAAACTAGACTGGATGCAGCAACTCCCTAACGTCCTCTGAGTCTGAACTCAGCAAAGCTAATGGTGCTCACATGAATTGCTCATCTGGAATCTAGATGAGCATAGAGAGACATATTTACTCAACAGGGTTAGCATGATCTCCCAGTAATCTCCTGAGATTACAGAAGGCATTTTCCACTAAGGCTTCTACAGAGAGGCTACAGAAACGCACTGGTTAAAAACTCTACAAAACAAACTAACTTAACACATACCTCCAAAAGAAAACTCAATCTAATTTAATTAGAAATTATATCTAACATTTCCCCATGTGTTCCCCTACATGAGAAAACACTCAGAACTCTTTATTTTTAAGTAAATGTGCAACTGTAAGCCATGTCAAATTTTAAGTAAATTGTGCAATTGCCACTATGGGCTGGAAGTTAGTTTCCTGAAATACCATCCGGTTTTAACAGCACGTTAATTTATCTGCTTAATATTTCACAATGGACTTAAAATAAGTATGCAAGTTGAGCATGGTCTGAATTTGCTGTTTCATTTTGGTTTCAATTATAACAACATCAGGAGATCTGGCATTTATCTACTGAAATGTGCCTTTCATCAATAAAACATTCTTCCATCAGTAAGACACCTGTAACAAT
The DNA here is from genome assembly GCF_000690835.1 of Fulmarus glacialis. Classification (NCBI taxonomy): domain Eukaryota; kingdom Metazoa; phylum Chordata; class Aves; order Procellariiformes; family Procellariidae; genus Fulmarus; species Fulmarus glacialis. The sequence continues at coordinate 100,953 of NW_009189831.1, forward strand.
TTAAATCTCTTCAATATCCTAAATCCCAGTTAAGCAAAATATATTAACACATAATGACATTCAGAGCATGAGCACTGGCACTGAAGTTAGGTACTTTTATTAAAATACCTTGCTGAATTGGAAGGCCAGCAATGAATACCCTTTATGATAAACGAAAACAATCTTCTCAAACGCAGTTTCTCCTGTTCTTTCACCAGACCTGTTTCAACTAAAGACACGTGCAGAATTAAAGTACTCTCTCCTTTTTCTTCCCCCTCTCCCTCCCCCCCCCTTTTTTTGGCCCTACTATTCATAAACTTATTCTAAGTAGCAGCATTGTATGCACAGCTGTAAACAAAGAACCTCATTAAAAAGGTTGTCTTACGTGGGTATTCCTCTGAAAGCTTAACTTTTGGCATTTTAGAAGTTTATATTAATGACTGCATTCTTTTACCAAGCACTAGTGGGTTTTTATTTCAGTTAAAAGCACGTTATCCCTTTTTGGTTTTGAAAATGGAGAAAGCTAATGTCTGATTTTGGTTCCTGTCTCGTGGCTTAAATGTTAGTATTTGTTTTCATCCTGCTATTTATTTTCATTTCTTCCATTTGTCTTTTTAATTAATCATGGTCTAACGCATTAAATATAATACATTTCTGAGAATTGGAACTGTGAACTTTATAGGGTTGTTATTCTTTTGTTTTTATATTGCTATAATGATAAATAATTACTAGTGCCATAAAGTTTAAGATCAATCCCAAAATCAGATTCTGGGTCTCCTGTCATTAAATAGTTTAGGATGTACCAAGTCTGAAATTTTCTTGTGGAATAATCAGATTAGAAATCAAAAGGTAATTTCTGTTCATTAGTATAATATTTTTTAAAATTCCAGAGATGAAGTACTGAAGACAATGTTAGAAATCGCATGTAAATGCCGAGAAAAACACGCAGACTTTTAGTAATGTTCAGGAGAATAAATTTACAGTGAAATTTGCATAGAATTAGCAGCCATGTTGGCTACTAACTATAATTAAAATGTACTTTGGCATTATACCGATTTAGGATACCTGTCTACCATTGTCAAATTTTACTGTATATTTATAGCATAAATATACATTACTGATGCCTTTATTTCTGCCTAGAGGTAAACAAAACATGGGTTAACATGAGAGAAATCTTACACGTGATATAGAAACAACAACAAAGGCCCAGACTAAACACAGTGATTACCCATTTGGATAAAGCACCATCACACCACAAATACTATTCACTGTTTTTACTCATGTTATTTTTTATTTCTTATAATTTCTTTCTTTCTTCTTAAAGTAAAAAAATATTTGTTCATATAAACTTAACATGGCCCTTGCACTACACGTCCCAATTACCACAGGTCCCTCAGAAACGACACATTATAATCTTTGCAGTGCTAATTCACCAGGACACTGGTGCACAGTATGCTTAGCTGATTACAGCTCCTCGAGGCTCAAAAAGGGCATCACAATCATACAAAACCAGGCCATGATGCCCTACTCCCTGACATGATGGCTAAACAATGGTCATTTTATGCTGTTTCTCTACATCAAAGACATTTGCAGTTCTGTTGGGTCTGTTTGCTGCCTTGTGTGGACCACAGCTCTATGCTACCGGTAAATTTGTTATAGCAAACAGCAAGAGTACATAAAAAACAGATTTTTGCCTTTCCACAGTGCAATATTCTATTGCAGTATAACACACAGTAGCCAAATGAGCCCTCTGTGGTTATTACCCACCTAATGTTGTAAAAATATTACTATGACATTTCGTCTGGTTGACCACCTTAAAGGTTAATTCTGTTTCCTATTTGAGATTTTCCTCTAAGTAAGCCATTCCGTGCAGTTTCTATTTACTGATTCTAAACAACCCCCAAACTGTTTCATTGCTCACTCTCACTGTTAAGAACATATTGACTGGCTGCCTGCTCTGCTGTTTAATTCATTTATGCTGAGAGTCAGGCATGAAGACAGAATTTTAAATGTGACATTTGCAGGCTGTTGGGTCATTTGAAGCTCTGACAACACCAGGGAGTTCCTGACATACAAACTGGTCCTGATTTCCAGTCTTCCATGTTCTGAACACATCAGAGATTCTTCCCGGCGGTGCAGATTTCAGCCAAAAGTTTTAAAATCCCTTGCGTTTACATCTCACAGAGAAGATTCGTACACTTTAAAGTTTTAAAATAAAGTTTATGTTTCCTTTAAGGTAAAACCAGCTCTGCCTGCAGCGTGCAACTCAGCTGCTTAACACTGATTGACAAAGGTATTTGGCAATAGTAGATCTTTTGTAGATCTACAATAATAATTAATACTAATAGGATTTTGTAAGCAACTTCGACATTTAGTGGACTTTTATTTGTTCCTGTTGATCTTTAAGCATTGAAAACCAGCTCAGTCTGAAACTACAGCTTTATCTCACGTTGTCTATCTGGCTATTGCTACCCTGACCAACATCAAGTCCCAGTTTTCAGGTTGGAAGTTTTCCTTATCTCAAGGCAGTGAATGGACTGTACCATTTTGTCTCCCATGATGAACTGTCATTATCTTCCTCAACTTTCAGGTCAATTTTTCAGAGTATACCTGATTACCTGAAAGATTCCATACTGCCAAGGTACCATTAGGAAAACAGGAATCTGACCTATTCAGTCCTAACTTAGGAAAACTTCAGTTACCTCTCCCTGAAGCAGGACTCACATTTACAAAGTTAAAAAATATTTTGACTGCAACAGAGTAGGTCTTTTTGGTTTCTTTAAAGTATCACTAAGAAGGGAGATGCTAAGTCTCAATACTCATGTTTTACAGTACATCACAAGTTTTATGTATATTATTTGGCCGTAAGTGTTTCCACAAAATAGGCAGAGCCCACTGTGGCTAACGGCGAAGAATGAGAAGACATGTGAATGCAGGCTGGGCATCTAATCTACCAGCAGGACGGATTGACAATTAGACTTTGAACTTCGAGAAAAGAGCAAGAAGGGAGTATAGAATCTTCTGCACAGAAAAGATCTCTTCCTCCTCTTTGCCATAAATTGGAGGGAGTAGGGGGTGGGGGAAAGACATGCGATAATAAAAACTGTAGTCTGCTATTCAATCCCAGCTCAGATGTCCACATCATCCCTCATTTGTTTACCTAAATCAATGGAAGAGTATTGATTTTAAATAAAGACACAGTTAGAAGGCACAATCCAGGCAAAATCTCAATCTCTGGTTTTTTTATTGTGCAAAACAAAAAGCAAACAAAAAAACCTGTGCAAAGCAGAACTGATGATGACACTGCTATAGTTAGAAACAGAAATAGTGCTAATTCAGAACTGTATTAGAAGGGGAGATTTTTTTCCCTACTTAACTCGTCATGACAATTATTCCACAATAATGATTCTACACTTTGGCTGCTTTTTCAGGAAAGGGAATATGATTTAGGTCAAGATGAAAATTCAAAGAAATTAATGGAATTTTTTTTTTTTTTGCTTTTATATCAGTAGACACACAACAATTTTAACAGCAACCTCTGAAGTGTCAACTGTGTCATACAGCAAGCATCCTTTCATTGCCATTTCAGAATAAGACTTCTATAATTTAATAGTTGTCATCTGAACAAGAGTATGTTGTTTTTACATACTTCCAGCATGAGGACATTGATTCTGTATGACCTAGAAAAGCAGATTTTATTACAGGTGTTGTTTATCCTCAAAGAAAATCCTTAAAATAGAAAGACATACCTGGTGTATTATCTGAGCTACAGGAAGTTGTTCAGCGTATTTTAGTGGTTCTGTTGCCAAGTCATCCTTTGGAAGCCTGGGAAGAAATTAAGTTAACGTTTATCAAAGTTAGTACAATGTTTCCCAAGTTAAATTACTGAAATTTAAGAGTTTCAGGTACGTTACTTTTAAATGTGTGGTATCTGGGAGATTATTTTGCTTAAGAAAAAGTGTATTTTGAGACCCTAATTGAATACATTTCTTACAAAGTTGAGTGAAAGAATTAATTTATAGTAAACAGAAATGTGTGTAACATCATGGATTTTTTCTCTCACCAAAAGACATAAAACACAAATTTAGCAGCAGAAACCTAAGAAAACCTTTAAATCTAGTTTTAGATGAACAAAGTGCTGGTGAAAGCTGGATTGAAATCCCCACAGGAAAAAAGTCTTACGTGTTTACAGAGCAGATTCAGCACTGTTAACAATACAAGCTTCTTCACTCAATCCTGCCAACATAAGTCAAATATGACCACCTCAAAAGGCAAGAGGGATTATTCACTGTTTCCCATTTTCGCTGCAAGTGCACATCAGTGTTCAGCTGTGGTAGAAGTTCAACACCACTAACATTTGTGCATTTGCCAGCACAGTAGTGTACACTACTGATTTCAAATAAGCCAAAGAACTAGCATGAACAAAAAGAATAGAATACTTCACAAAGAAAATGCATCATATCCCTTTAAACTTCAACTAAACTGTAGTTGCAACTGAAAATTCAGAATCCATAAGCAGTCTCTTAAAAGAATATTTAAATCATAGTGAATTAATATGAAAGCATGTTTTAAACCCTTCAACAATACTGCTTTCTTCTACTGGAACTGCACAGCATGTGCTACAGTTTCAAAGTATCATTCAAGGTTTTCATCAGTCGTTCCTCAATCTTTCTGAAGAGTTCTGAATATAGGAATTTAAGTAATATGACAACAAATGAAGAGGGAAAAAAAATCCTATGAAAACAAGGCCTTTCTATAAAGTTAAAGCAGAATTACTTTCAGACAAAAACTATGGCCAAGACATCATTTTCCAGGTTCAAATTACTACCTTACACCCATTCTAGTCAAAAATGATACATGCTTGCTGGGTTAATTTACCTGCAGACTGCCTGCCAGGTGAGAGCCAGAAACTACAGGCTTAGGCGCTGCACTGGGAGTCAACAGACTGTGGTAAAAGAGAGGACAATAAATACACATCTCTTCCCTTTTCCATTTCTGAATTTATGTTGTGGTTTGGAATGCTTTTAAGCTCCAAATAAGAGCCTGAATACCCAGAAATCTGTAATGAACAGAGTATGAGGAAGTATGAAAGTCTTACTGAACAAGAAATTTAAAAGCAGAGAACGAAAGAAACGTGACAATATTTCAAAGATCATAGTGACAGCCTGCCTAGAACTGCTTAATGTGCTTAAGAAAAATTAAGTAAGCAAGCTCTGAACTACTGAAGCTGGTCTACTGACACAGCTTATTTACTTATATGGTTTTTAGAGGTTTTGGACTGTTATGGCAATGATGAATTTGTACTCACAACATGAAATATACTGCTGTTATAGTCCAACACAAACATCAGAGCTTAGAGTGGGCTCTGCAATTCCACCACTCTGTGGTGTGCAGAAGGAACCTTTCCACTCATTTCCTTTCTACTTTCTATTATTTGCAGAGTCCTGACTGGCAAACATACCACTGTCTATTTAGCTACCCACTGTCAGTGTGTATTTGAGATGACTTCTGTTCTACTGGAAGCCTGTTAGCTGACACAACACCTTGCTTTATGGATACCAGCTAAATAAACCCATTTCTTAGCCATAGTTCTAGATATGAAACTGCTGTACACAGAACAAAATATTCATCAATATCTTGAACACTTATCTCTACAGTCTTTACAGAGACATTACAAATCTGGAAAAAAACCCCCAGTATCTCAAATCCCAAAATTAAACACTTGGAGCTGCAAGTAACAGCTACAATTACTATAAACTGAATGTTAGCAGGAAAAAAAAAAAAGGCTTGTCTCTTCCATCAAGGACTTTGTACATTTGGCAGTATTTTCAGTCTAGACAGAGTCAGCGTTCCCTTGCATAGTCAAACACCCTCCTTTCAACTGCAGAAAAAAAGACCTTTCTTCAAATGTCAAAGGATTAAAAAAGATAGAGAAAAATTATCATGATAATTTTGAGCCTTAGGAAGCTTTACTACAAAAATAGGGAGGGGAGAATAGTATAAACACGTATTTTAAAGTAATTAGATTTAAATTGAAATTAGGTTGACAGGAGCCTTTCAACATCAAGAAAGACTATTTTTTAGTTTTTTCCAATTTACTTTCTGAAAAAAATCAATTGAACTACACTACATTTTATATATATACAAATTGTAAGATATAGATTAGATAGGTGTATGTTATAATATATATACATACACATGTCTACATATATGTACCCACACTATAATATATATACAGGCACGCACACAGGTATTTTGGAAGAAAAGTTCAGAACTGTTCTCTCAAAATTTTTGCTTAAATGCCATGAACTTCTTGTATAGGTACTCAGTGATGTACTAGCTGTCAAGTCTACAAAAAAGAGTTTTAATTCTTCTCTCCTGCAGATAAGCCTCCTCAACTGCAAGAGCATGTATCTCAATCTTTTATATTAAACTGCATAAATTAAAGCATGGAAGCTCAAAACTCTTCACAAAAAAGCTGTATGAAATATTGCCCAACTATATCCTCTACCTGGTGCAAGTCATTAACTTGAGCTAGCAGAGTGTGTCGATAAACTTGGGGCATTTGAGGCCACTAAATAAAGTGCAAGAATAACTCACAGTAAATGGTCTTTGCAAATGTGACAATGACAGTGTAGTCTTCATTATTATGATACTGCAGTGCTATCATCTAAAGCCATTGCATGGCATTTTGTCAAGTGAAAGAACATACCACCTCCTCCTAGTACCATACGCTCAGATCCGTGTAACAAAAATTAACTGTGAGAAGGATATGCAGACTATTGAGCCAACCTAAAACATCAGCAAGTTCTTACTGACCATGATTACCCCCTAAATTCATAAGCATATATATGGCTTCACAAAGGTCTTCCTGAATGCTTTGTTCCCAGCTCTTTTCTCTTCTTTGATCAACTATCAGAATATTTCAAGGGTTATTCTCATCCGCTTCTACTCATGGTTCTGACCAAGAGTCAGATCTGAACTGTTATTATATTCACTGTTCATAGCTATTCACACATTGGAAAATTAAAAGCATCTAATACTAGTGACATTCTTATTCATAGAAGTTATGTTGTATTTTAAGCAAATAAAAGTAAGATTTTTGTGAGAAAAACCACATTTTCTGCTTGATTTATCTTTTTAATTTTCCTATCAAGTGATGATACCTGTGACAGAAATTGAACTTCATGACAGAGGTACCTTGCAGGTCTCCGTTTTCAAGTACTAATATACAGTCAGTTTGGAAAATGCTTCAAAGTGCTTCAAAATGTCCAGCATGCAAAGTTCTACCGGTATAACTACGTCAGTTAGCAATACCACTTTCAGTATTCATTTTAATTGATATAAACAATATAAACTCCTTTGAAGAGAATTGTATTATTATGAAGGCTCCATAGATGTCATTTTCATTTCTCAGAGCAAGCACCAGTTTACTGGTCTAAACATTTGTGTAACAGGTATAAGGCAACTTCCTCTAAATTTCTTTTTGCTTCTTTTATCTTGCCAACAAAACCTGTTGTGCAGTCATTCTTTCTAACAAAGGTGAAAACTGGATGATGCAAAAAATCCTATAAGCAGCACAGAGGATGAAACACTGCACAAAAAAGGCTTCTATGAAACAGCATCCATCATGAAAGCTCCAAGAACAAGAACAAAGTCAAGACTTGTCTGTCCTGAGAAAAGGCCAGAAACAGCTATTGGAGCCTAAAATCCCCTGCAAAAGGGCACAGAGGCTATATTTCAAATAGTCTTTTAAATAAGAACAGACACAGCTCACTGCCAGTAGGATCAAGCAAGATGACGTAGCTCACAACTACATGGCTGAATTCTCTCCCCCAAAGCGGGGGCTGCATCCAAAACTGGCTCCTTTAGGGATGTGTTATGTCCTGAACCATGCGCAAACATTGTCCAGGAGAGCGCTAGCTGGCATGAGCCAAAATAGTATCAGGGACCGTGCTAACAAATAAGCATCACGTATGACTGCAAGGCAGTACATCAGTCTCTCTAATTTACAAGCACAAAAGCAGCCTCGTATTCTGTCTTTAAGAAAATTACATTGGCTAGCTTGGTCAATTTTGCAAGCGGATCAAAGAAAAGCCACAATCAGGGCAGTTAGTACCAAGGAGAAAGAAACTTGCTGCAAAACTGCTGCTTCATTTTACACTAGCCCTAAGATTAGTAGCCCACTAACATTGGGCCTCCAATGCATAAGGGATAGGAAGGCCATGGCTAGGGAGGAGAAAAAAGTCAACACAGAAGAGGATGTTCTACTTCCTCCTCTTTTGCAAAGTGGAGGAAGAGAACAGGTCAGGAGAAAGATCATCTCCATTACAATCATCCTGACCTTGCCTCTCCCTTTCACAGAGGGATGCAAATTGGTTACTGCTCTCCTTCCAGAGATAATTTCCAGATGCCTGGGGTGGCATTCACTTTTGCTCAAAACCAGCTATGTCAGGGGAAAAAAACCCAAACCAACCAAACAAAAAAATCTCAGTTGATGGAATTTGTGCTCAAATCACATATGGGAATTTGAAGCTGTAATTTCACAAACTTGGTTAGCCTCACTGTTTAGTTCATTTATATTTGACACTTAAATCTTTATAAAATAAGGGCTAATTTGTTGTAATACAAATATCCTTGTATGTTTAATTTCTTTCAAAACAATTCTATTACAAAAACAAAATTCATTTTTCATGAATTAATTTTCCAGTAAGAAATGGTCCTTTCTGTCTCAATTGAGCATGACAGCAGAGTGCTGCCAACAGTGCCAAAGCAAGCTAACACAGTGGCATATCAGCATATACGGCATCATGCCTGACAGCTGGTAATGCAAAGCATAAGGAGATCTTGATTTTCAGGGAGAAGACTAGAAAGAAACATAAAATCAGAAGAGAAGTGGGAAGCAGTGAGAGATAGCAGAAGAGGAGGATCTCGAAAAATTCAATTTAAAAGTTATTTTTATACCGCCACTGTGACTGCTCTTAGATGAAGGAAAGTAAGCATGAAACAGAAACTGTGGAAAGTAAATCTAAATCCAGTAAAATGTGTCAAGATATTTAGTGAAAAATCTTATTTGTTATTTATATTTGCATGCTCGGTCTTATGGGAAAAATCCTGAGAGAGTCAACGTGTGCTAAAGAAAAATAAATCCCTAGCATCAAGAGGTGGCACATTTTGCCACAAGTGCTAATCCAGCCTTCGGTCTCCTACACAGAATAGCTACAGTGGCTTTAGGGCAGAGATACATTTTATCTCATGCAAGTATTACAAAAATATAGGAAAAAAAGAGCAGCATGTCACCACTAACTGGTTTGCTCATGGCAGAAATGGGCTGTTAAGACATTTCAAGAGAGAGAAAAGTCTAGATAACAGGACAAGCCATAAAACCTGGCTCTCTGGGCAAATACAAACATTCACTAATTATATGAAGCAACAACAGGACTAAGGCCAATATTCCTTCCTTCCTATACAGTTTCTAGATTTGATGGTTTGGACAGCTCACGCATTCTTTCATGCATATGACCCACGCATAGGTAATACTGCACCTCTTCGAACTATTGTTCCTTGATAAGTCCTAATGTATAACCACATCTCTTGGAAACTACACAAAATCAAAGTCACAGTGTGAACAGGGTAAAGAAGAGGATATCAGAGACAAAAATGCATTATGGAAAAAGGGGTTTGGGGATTACCGTCTTTATTTGCTGTAGATGTACAAGACTTGCACTGCTCCTAAAGTGCAGCCTGGTTTGTTTGATGGGTAACTTCTGAATAGTATGAATGAAAATACTGGAACGGATTGTCCCATTTCTAGAAGTGGCTTGAAAACACAAATACTACAACAGATCAAACAGTCTGTATGTGAGCAAAGGATGCAACACAGCAGTGACCTAAATCAGACACCCCAGACCGAAAGGTTGAAATTATTAATCTAAACCTGTGTATAGCACTGATAGCTTTATTGACTGTAAATACATGAACACGCTTGCATCTGGCAATAAAAAGAAAACAAAATGCCAGAGCTTTATGCACCACATCAGAAAAAGTTATTACGTTTCCTATTAAAGAGAGACTGAAATGGGCTACATTGGATTTGAGTGAATAGTTTTTAAAATTGGCCATTGAGAAATTTATCTACCATATCCATACTACAGAAGATTAAGAATTAGACCTTGGATTAATGCCAGGTACTTGATCTATCTGCTAAACCCTAACTTCACACATATTTAAGAATAGGGTAAGTTTAAACAACAGAAGCACTAACGTACATGGAAATTGCCAGTGCTTGAAAAGATGAGATCATGGTTAACTCTGCTCTTCCCCAAAAAGTGCGCTAATCAATCCCTTTCTTATCTTTTTAAGGGAATGCAAGATTTGCCTGTAAGCATGTTTACCACACGAACAGTCACAAAGAAGAGAAGCAAACACTCGAGAGTATAATCATTCCAGGGAACTTCCTCACATCATCTCCTTCATGGCATCAGTTTCTTCAGTTAGAGGGTCAAAACAAGTCTTTTGGCTACTTAAGAAAGCATTCAGTGTACACTCTGTTGCCGCAACCTTTGCTCAGGTGAGTGTGGATGTCCCCCTCTAAAAACCTGATATACCTAATAATGCAAACAATTTCATTCACTACCATAGTACTGAGCTTTGGTAAGCTGGACAGCTGGCAGCTTACCTTGGGCGACCTTGCAGGACTGTCTAGCAGAATGCTAATGTGCATCTTTTGCAGTTCATTGCTGTGGACTCTGAAAGTCATGCCTTTGAATGGGTAAGCGATTAGCGCATATTCAAAGATGAGGAGAGGAGGGAGCTATGTCTACAGTGGAAATATGCAGGCATTTCACAAGTACAGCCAAGTACACCAAGATTCTTTGGTCCATGAATGCTGACCTCCACTTCATGATGCTTGCAGAACCTAATGCAGGAGGTGGCATACTATCAAAGATGGCTTAAAAAGAATGTTGCACAAAAATGAACAATACAATACAGAGGTGAAGGACAAAAATAAACTGAAGGCAAAAATGATCTTTGATGCAATGAAAAACTAAATTAATGTTAGACACAATCAGATTTGTAATTATGAAGAAGGAAGCTAGTGACTTGCATTGAAAAGAAAAAATATTTTACTTCATTATGCTAGCCTTTACTGAGAGATTTTCCTGTAGAATAAAGCAGCAAAGCATCTTATGGTTTAGAAATGCAAAATACTTTCTGTAATCTGTTCATTTCTTTTCAAATAAAAGTGAAAAATTTTGACCCAAACTAGTTGTACAGACTTATTCCTGGAGCTTAAAAAAATACCTTAAGTCTCTGAATGCACAGTGATTTCTGTTGGACCTGATCATGAACACGTCTGCTGGTGTTCCCAGAGTCTGGCAGACACATTAAGTTATAATCTGTTGCTTCATAAACTTCATAAAACTAGACTGCAACAAATGTTTCCTCCGCCTTTCTGTAATCCACACATAATTTCTTAGAGAGAACAAGCGTCTCTGTCAAATTTCCCAAACTCAGGGCATGTTTATACAGTCAAGTCCAGCAATGTCAGAGGAGCTTCTACTGATGGTCCAAACCAGACAGAAAAGAACATCGCCCACCTAGCTGAGCAAACATTCAATCTAGTTTGAAGTGCGTATGTGCTGTATCTAGCAACAGAGGCTGCAAATTTCCTCCTTGGACCTGGTCCTTCCTAATTGCATGGGAAAATGTTTAAGAGAGTGGTTAAAAAACACAGGTTATTATCACTCTATTACTAGTTTGGAAACCTGTGACTGAATTTCACAGAAATCTCAAAGAAAAAAGACCAAACCCTCCCCTGCCACCACATCACACATGCAGTTTAAATACCAGTACATGTTAGTATACTTTCAGCTGGATAAAGCAAGCTTGTTCATTTTTCATAACTGAAAGTTTATCAGCGGTGCCTAATCTTTACATAGACCAATTCAACACCACCTGCCAGTGCACAGAAAGTCAGAAAAATCAGCAAAAAAAAACAAAGAATTAACATGGGAATGTGCCAGGACAGCAATTCCATTATTCAGTGGCCACAGTTAGTCTTTATAGTGAAGTTCGTATTTTGTTTAATACCACTGTTCCTTCCTGCATATGTTCAAATTAAACAATGTATCTGTATTTGTTTATATTGTTACACTTTTCAACAACCACCTTCTAAAAACCCTGTAATACACACATTTTAAGTCCAATGTTTCTACACCTACAGTACATATTTCTATTTTTTCAGTTCATGAGTCACGTAATGTACCATCCAGCTATAATTTCTCCTGAGACTGCTTAGTTCACTACAAGAATCTGTCAAAGTAGCACTGGCAAGGTCTGTTCTCTGCCCAACTCCATCCTCAGACCTTCTACCTTACCGCCTCCATTTCAAGCTTCCTACTTTACTTTTTTGCGCCTTTACTCCAATTCATCGATGTAGATAACCACACAGAATTACAGAAATGTTTCTAAGGGACTTTCGGAGATCATCCAGTTCAACCTGCCAACATCAGATCAGGTCAGCCACAGCTTTGTCTAGCTGAGTCTTCAAAACCTCCACAACTTCTCTGTATAATATGCTTTAGTGCTACTTTACCCTCTTTGCAAAAACATTTCTTCTAACGTACAACCTGAACCTCCCAAGCCACAATGTACAGCCAATGCCCCTTGTTACCAAAAGAAGAGTTGACCTTAACCATCTCCGTGACTGCATTTCAAACAGTTGCAGCCTGCTATTACATTTCCCATCTTTTCAAGGCTAAGCAAGCCCAGATCTCTCAACCACCTCTCACACATTGTGTGCTCTGGGCCCTGACCACCTTGGCAACCCCTCTCCACTGTCTCAGCATCCTTCTTGAAGGGGAGGGCCAAAAGCCAGACAGTATTTCAGGTGGGGCTTCACTAGCATCAAAGAGAAATGTAACAATATTGTGCAATCTGCTAATCACATTCCTCCTCATGCAGCTCAGTAGGCAGATTGCCTTATTGATGAACCAACTCTGTTGGTTCATATTCAACATGGTGTCCACCACTGTCTCCTTTACAGCAAGGCTGCTAATCAGTCTGTCAGCTTCCAGCACCTATTGATATGAAATAACAAGAAAAGACACCAATTGAACTTCTTTCTACAGGTGTATAAAAGAGCATATATTGGTACCAATAACAGACCCAGGTTTTCTTGAAAGAAACATGCTATACAGTGGGCACTCAGAAAATTAATCATAAAAATTACAGTTCTGGGTAATTTCTCTTTTGAGAAATGGTTTACTGTGCAACCAAGTCTCACCTGAACACCAGATGTTGCATTCCATCTTTTTGGATACAACATGATCAGTAACATGTGTCCATAAAGAAGACAACAAAGACACACCAAGGACTGCAAAACACTATACCACAGAACTTGACCAACTGCTTTCCCTTCTTTCACAGTACTGTTCCTCTCTGTAGTGAACTCTAAGAGTCCTAAGAGTGGCCGTGGCAGACAGAACTGAGTAGCATTCCAATCAGCTAGCAGTAAATGCTTTAGATCTCCTGTCAACACATGTACGTATGTAACATTATATTGCTAAGCACATTAGGAGGGCTTTTCTTCACAGAAAGCTGCACAGAATGTATGTAGCTCTTAAGCTTTTTATCAGTCTTATCTTCTGGACCGTGATTCTCTGTTACTTATAGATGATTTTTTTGTCTGATTCTGGTTTTGTTTGTTCCTGTTAATGGCAGATGAAACCTCAGGTTCAAAAACAAACACTTAGCTATATTATATTCTCTGGGGCCAAGGTACTGCACGTTACTGACTCTGTTGGTGTTGAACAATGAGTCTATTAATGTTTGACCCTGTAAAGCAGTCACCCTTTTTCTTCATATTGGTATTTTATGGTCTGCCTTTCTGTCCTCACTTATTTCATAGTATTAGGACCAGAAAGGACTCATCTCCCATCCACCACAGACCACTGCATATTAACCAGAATGCCCTATATTAAGTTCAATGACTTTACAAATTTTACAGCCTTTAAGCCCGAATGATTTTAGTAGTCTCCTCCCAGGAACGGAAGCAGCGGCAGCAAGTCATACTTTTCTTGGGTCAAGTACATGGCATGCCACTTGCCAAGCTCCCAGCAGCCATACAAACTTGGGAATTCCCCTGCCTATCCAGCAAGCCACTAGATCTGAGGTCTCTGGGACAGAGAGACGGACACTATCTCCTTCCACTCAATTCAACGCTGTTGTAGTTCCAGCATCTGCTAGCTATACCTGTACAAGACATATGCCTAGATTTGCAAGTTGCCCCTGGCTGCAAAGCCTAACAGTAGACTGGACAAGCCAAATTTCTAATGTTCCAAGGTGATTTCTAATCCAAATACCTGAACTGAAATCCGGCATCTCAGACACCTGCGAAGTCTAGATTTCCGACTACCTCACCCTCTTCTTGCTGGGAAGGGACAGATGAGTGTGCCACAAACTATCAGCTCCCTTTCTCTCCGCAGACTCCAAGGGACAAGACTAAACCAGGAACAGAAGCAGCTCTGAGGGCTACAGGCATGTCCCTCCCAATTTTTTCTTCTCAGTTACCTTAAATTCTCTGTAGTGCTTTGTCTGTCTAACTGCAAGGGTACAGAGATAAAACCATTTAATACAAAAAAGCTTTATTACAGAAGTTTCAGTTTACTTCCATGCCTATGTTGATATGAATTCTGCAACATCTTAATCATCAACATGGTAAATACTAAGCAATGTTTAAGCAATCAAAGATCATCTTTATAATGTAATAAAGCAAAAGCTACTTCTATGAAATGTTAAGTTCCTAAAAAATTAAGTACATTTTTCAAGAACACCTATACGGGTTGGATCTTGCCCACAGCAGAAATAATTTATGTTAGTACAACTATTACGCTAACAAAAATGCCTAACAAAGACTCATATTAAACAGTTATTTTTGAAAATAGGACTTCAACTTTTAAAACTAAACCTTCAGCATTCAGTCAGAACCTGCCCAAACTTAAGTTGACCATGACTTCTTAAGACTGTCTTACAGCAGTAGAGAATATGCATTAAATGGGTTGATCTGGTTTTACTTTCCAAAACAAAAACAAAACACAGGGGAAAAAAAAAAAATCCACTTCACTCTTTTGTCAGAGGATTGTTCATGGGTTTTTTTTTTAAACAAATGTAAGGGTTTACATAAAAATGGTTAGCAATTTTAACTAAGATTGAAGCTCTAGTATTATTAACCTAATCTCGGTCTTTATCGCATTCCAGTGGTAGGTTCTTCCATCATTTAAAAGTAATTTCCTGCAAATGTTTACAATCTACGGAACATTGTATCAGTAAATCTGAATGTTAAGTATACATTATCAGTAGATACTACCAGCAAGAGACTGTGTAAAGCAGAAAACATCACAGTGCCAATCTGTCACTCAGCTTTTAGAACTTCAGGCTCTCAATACACCTTATGTAAAAGAACAAAATCTCCAATGCTGCTATGGTCCTTCACAATCCTATATATAAATATGTAAGTGTCTCTGTGTGTGTATACATATATACATAAAAAGCAACTATGAAACTAAGGCAAGAATTAAAAGTTTCTTGGTTCATTTAGTACAGATAATGAGGCCAGATTTCTCTTTCGCCACCCGCATATGGAATAACTAGCAGTTATACAAACAATGGAACAACTGCAATTGCACAGTAACATGCTCAAGAAAAAAATCCGAAGTGAGGGAAGCACAAAAACATGTAATAGCCAACAGAAGATTTCTTTCTACAAAATTTTGCATGCTACATATTACCAAATACATGAAGTCTAGTGAAGAGTTTACATTCTGTCCTGCACCTTCTAACTTCCTATTTTAAATTTTTTGTGGAAAACAAACTTGATTTCTATATCATCCGTTTTCTCTCATGTTTTCATGAATTTTCAACATATCTGTCACCAAAATTGTTAGAGTACTTTGAATGTAAGCACCATGGTGGCAGGTGTGTATCTTTCTTGTATATCTTCATTGCTCAGCTACAGTGGATCCTCATTCATGAGTGGGATTCCCACACACTATTGCAATATAAGTAACCAAAACAATAGGTACCGATTTTCTTCAGCAGG
>NW_009189831.1:117049-130415 GCF_000690835.1 Fulmarus glacialis
CATACTATGAAGCCCTTCTCCTTGCATCATCATATAATTCTACTCTCATTTTGGAGTTAATGATAATCAAAAGTGTATGACAGCAATCAAGTATGCTGGTCCTCTACCCAAGGAAACTAAGAATATTTTCTTTCTGCATTTTAAATCTAATACCTCTGCAGCAATTTTTCTATGTCTACCCCATAGAGGCTATACATTCTAACAAAATCTTACTGTAAAACTCAGAGTATGTGTTGACTATTCGTGGCTAGTAACATGTATTCTTTATGGCTGCTGGTCAACTGAGATTTCATGGGCCCAGGCTTTTTATACTTTAATGTCTCCCTGCCTTATTTCCTACAAAAACCACCAAAACAAAACAACAAACCAAAAACCTGCTTGTGCTGCATTTATCACGACTAGGACGAATGCAGCAACACACCCATCCCCACCGATGAATATATGTCACTTTGAAATGAAAAATTTCCATTTCAGTAAATATACCGCACTGTAAAGTGCTGAACTTTCACTAGAGAGCTGCTTAGTGACTGCAGTTATTGTCTTATTATAGAGTTCTGGACTGAAACGTGGTAATATAGTATTTACTGATGCACTCTATTCATTGAGAGAGAAAGGCCTGAAAGACAGATAGAGTGGGGAGAACAGCAATAAGAACACCTGCTATCTCAAGCTGACTGCTAAGCAGCTGACAACATTTTCACTGCAGCACTCGCACTTTAGCACGGGCAGGGGTTTCCTCGGTGTCATGGCAGAACGACGATGCTATCGCCTTCTCAGCAGAATTGGCAGCCTGGGGTCCACTGGGAAGCCATACAAACTCTGGTAAAATACGATTTATAACAAGAAAACGACAGTGCTGATGGCTCTCCACAAGTGGAAAGCCCCAGGAATTTCTACTTATCTCAAGAATGTGGATTTTTTTGTTATTCAAATACTTTTCCTACTAATCTTACAGCTATAAAAAGATGTTGACCAACTATCGGCCAGTGCATCTTTAGTAAGCCCACCATTATGCAAGAGGTCTTTCCAATGGGGAGAAGCAGGAGGAGGAGGAAAACAAAAAAGTTAAAAAATGAGCTACTGAGAGA
The DNA here is from genome assembly GCF_000690835.1 of Fulmarus glacialis. Classification (NCBI taxonomy): domain Eukaryota; kingdom Metazoa; phylum Chordata; class Aves; order Procellariiformes; family Procellariidae; genus Fulmarus; species Fulmarus glacialis. The sequence goes on from NW_009189831.1 coordinate 118,138, forward strand.
TGATATAGTCTGAATTCAAGACAACAGTATAGCCAGTGCAACACAAACTGATAATGTGATATTATAATCTCCTCCAGGAGTACAATGAGGGCATGTTTCCAGGGTTGGGGTTTTGTTTTGTGGTTTTCTGGTTTGGTTTTTTTTCAAACAAAACATAATAGAACCACTGATCTATTAGACACACTACATCAACCCTTACAGACCAACCACATACATTATATTTCAAAAACGATTTTCTACTGGAACCTTATTCACTCCACTTCTATCAGGACAGTAAATTGACGGTATGCTATTGTAACTTACTGTTTGAAATAGGTTTTTCTCATAAATAAATAGTTTTAATTGTATGTACACGATACTGCTGTAAAGGTAAGCAAATCCAAAGTGAAACTGGCAGAGGATAAACCGCAACAAGAGAGATCCTGAGAAAGAATTCTCCAAGCAGATGATAAGTCTGAAAATGCCACAGTAAGTCCCTAGGAAGGATATTATTTCACAGCAGCCACTTCTGATAGCACAGCGAAACACGGTGGAAGTCCTCTGCTACTTCCTCTGCAAGCCACCACCCCAGCTATGAATACAGCATCGTGGCACCAGCCTACACTATAAGAAAGGCAGATATGCAAGTCTAAGCAAAAACCAGAACGCACCTTTTTCTTATATGTGGAAAGAGTAGTCTAAGACAGAGTTAAATGCTAAATTTTAATAAGTATTTACTTAATCACAAATAAAAAAACAAAGACTGTATTTTAATTTAGTGAAAGACACCCTTTCCCCGAATTTATTCATCTGGAGAGAGGTATTTGGCAAGGTGATTTATTTGCTTGCACCACCTAGTGGGGTTTAGTTTAATCTACCAAAACAGTCAGTTCAGCCGTGTTCCTACATCGTGCCATTAGTGACAGACCATATTTTCTCACAACATGCTTAGTATTTCGCACCTGCATGACCCACTAACAGCACTACACTTCTAAGTTTTCACACTTATATAAAAACATAGCACAAAAAAACCGCTAGAAAACAATTCCTATTTTGCTTGTGTTAAACAAGTTTGGCAGGAACTTTACAGAGATGTTATAGAAAACTATTTCAGAACATAATGTTTATGAGTTTTTAACTCGAAATACATGTCAACAGTACCTTGTCAGGGTGTACCATACATAACCTCAATAGTCTTAACAGATTGTGTTATGTGATAACAAGGCTGCACACTGAGATTTGGAAGATTTCTACAGGGCTTTTGGATCAAACCTCTGGCAAAGGCAGGCACACAAGTGCAAAGGGCTCTGTCTGCAGGGAAGAGGGCTCACCAGGGAGCAGCAACCACCTGTGCTAAAGTCCAACTGCAGCAGGAACAAGCACCTACGCTGCTTTTGTTAAAAAGGTTCCTGGTTGCTCCACCCCAGTTTGGGCTTCTAAGTTGGCTGCTTTACAATGCACTGGCCCAACACAAAACTTTACTACGTAAGTCCAGCCAGTCTGGAAAAGTCTTTTTCTCAGGTCAAACCCCAACCTGACACAGACAAAAATTCATTAAATATTTAAATACCAGTCCTGAATGGCATAGGTGAACTGATCTAGAATTCATTTTTCTCGTAGTTTTTCCTAAAGAAAAATTTACATACTGTAGTAAGAAGTCTGTTGCATTTAATCTGGAGCATAAATCATGCTACAGAGACACTAGAGAATGTTTTTTTAGATGGGGCATCTAAATAAATAAGAGATCAGTGCCAAAGTCTTTCTAGATCTCCTACCTGTTTTCCAGAGTAGGGACCTTAAGCATTTACAAAAATTCACACCGCTTTTCTTCTTTACAACGTTCATTATTTCATTATTTCAGCTTAATCAGTATCAGTTCTCACTTTAATGTAGACATATATTTGTAACTCATATAATATCAGAGGAGAAAAAAACACTATGCACACTCTACTCTAAGGAACTCATCACAAGTGTTTCATTTGGATTCACAGGAAGACTTTGGGGAATAATGCAAAACTTTTTATCCTTCTATAAACTTCCATATGAGAAGAGAAGAAAGGAAAACATTTTCATTTCACAGTGGTTTATAAAACAACCAAAATCTGTTTTTTCAGAAACAATGCCTTTTTTTCCAGAAGGAACAGACACTAGTAACAACTGCACTGACACGTATGCAAAGCCCCAGGCTATGGTACTGTCTAGTTAGGTACTATCTACTACTAAATGACAGAATCATATTCTAACAATATCAGAGGATAACTGTGCTGCAACCAAACAGACACCAACACAGTCCTTTGAAGAGAAGGCAAGAAGTGAGTCAGATTGTATTTTAAAGAAAGGATAAAGTGTTTTTTGTTTCCCTTTTTGTACTCAAACTTTTAGACTCTTTCAACAGTCATACAAAGCACTCTTTCAGGATAAAACATTAAAGTGCATTTTTCATTTTCATAGTTTTCTTATTTGCTTAAGGTTTCAACATGATCCATTTTGCTCTATGAGGACTAAGAACAAATTTAAGACTTAATAGCTGCAAAGGAAGTAGAAAAGAAACAATGCTTGCAATCTTATCCCATGTACATTTGAAGTTCACCCACATAAAAATCTAATTCTGCACAACTGTGAAGCAATATATAGGCAAAACACCAGACTTCATACCCAATATCAAATCACTGCAGAATGCTGACTCCATTCATAAAGACAAAAAAAAAAAAAAAAAAAATCAAAGCTCAGCGGTTAAATTAATCACTGGTATCAGAACATAGGTTCAGACACAAAGGCACAGGCAACTGACTATACACATAATTTTACATAAACCTGGTATATATGGGCAACTCTCACCCCTAAACTTACCAATGCTGCTCTTCCTTGAAATTTTGACGTCCAAGAATTTTAAAGCTTCCTTTGCCACTCCTGTACTGAAAGGAGTGCTACACAGTCAGTTAACCCAATGTATCATCCCATGAAGAACTTGCAGTATTCCCACTGTGGGACCACTTTTATTAGGAAGACGTTAGGTCACATTTGTATCACGAAAGGCATTTGCAGAGCCTATTCTACCACACAGTTTAAGACTGCAGTTACTCAGAAAACCATCTGCAGAGAAGGAAAGAAGAAGAAGAAAAAAAAACCCCACAAAAAAGTTTCACCCATTTTTCCACCAAATTCACAAAAGTATCTCCTTAATAGGGTCTAACGTACTCCAGCACTAAAACTTCTTTATTAATAGCAGTCCTCATATTTTTATTTTAAAGACAATCAGCTGCTTATCAGGGATTTCTAAGTGAAAAAAGCTGAGTATTAACCATATTTGCCTTAAAATTTCATTTTTATTTTTTAATGCTCTATGAAATGGCCCTCATATTTTCTATTACATTTCTCCTCTCTTTACTTAGCTTCTGTCTAAAGCACTGTTGGTTGCTATGGTAACTTTGGCTTTTTTCCCCACTGTTCATGCAGGTTTTCATCAAAACCAATGACTTTTTTTTAATCTTATCTGCTCTATAACAATAGTTCCTTGACAATGGTGCTGCATACTGTATCAGATAAGAATCCTGCTATTTCACAGTACTAACTAGAAAAACAATAAGTTTTGCTAAATTTTTAAAACTAGCAATTAAAATGGTGGGGTTTTTGGTTTGTTTTTTAAATGTCTGAGTAGATTTCTTTCTTTCTTTTAATCTGAGCATTATTCAGGTAAAATATATGAATTAATGCACCAGTAAATGTAAGATAAAGCAATTTTTATAAACAGTAACTCTTAAGGAACAAAAGCCCTTGTGTTGTAACTTTTTTCCTATTGTTTCATGTAGACTAAGCAGGACACAACTAAACAAAATGAGAACAGAGTCATTTTCTGGAACCGCTAAATGTGCTTAAGCTCCACAGTACCACTGCTGATTAACATCAGTTCAAATCTCCCTGTCACACAAGAAAATACTTCTGGTCACGTCAATAAAATATTTCTTAAGATTAGTACATAGTCTGTTATTCAGTTGGTCTATAACCTACAGGAAACAATCTGCATATGCCAACAAACAGATGAAGTACGTGCAAAGGCTTGAGCCATTTCCACACACTCTTCACTAAGATTCTATTTTTAAATCTATTTTTCCAAGAATATTTATGTTTAGGGCTAAATTCTTCAATGTGGGTTTGTTCTTGAAGTTTTTCTTTTCCTTGAATTAATGCAAAAGGCATGCTCTCTTGATACTTTCTACAGGACAATGTCATCTTTTTCTGCTCCATATAGGAGCACCTCTCCTGAGTATTTACCACCATACTCATGAAAAGTAACTCAAACACAGGGATTCAGTCAGTCTGAGTTGATTAAACAATAACACAAAATTCATCCAACATACAGGACTGAGCATTAAAAACATAAATCCACACCAAGCTATTAGCAACAAACAGATCAACTACCTCACTCATCAAATAAGGTCCAAAGCATTCCTGGACTAAAGTTTTACTTGAATATGGTTACCTGAATCTAGCCCCTAACTTTACTCTGGAACGTAGGCAGGCAGGGCTGTGCTGGAGACAGTTTGACCCAGTTCACTAGAGTAGGCTATTGAAACAACTTCTGGTAAAATTAATTCACCTTTAACACTGTTGTCCTCTTAAGCAATATCAATAATATGAGCAAAAAATAAAAAGGATTTACAAACTAAGAAAATCACTATTTCATAGGATTCAACTGTAAGAATGATTTTGCATTAGTTTGTTTGGGGCTGGTTTGCATTCAATATCCATTTGCCTCAACAATAATAATTCACCTTTTTGTCATGGATATGGAAACTCCTTAATTTCAGGTTTTATAAGCAGAAACACATTATGTTTTTTGACTTGGGTAGACAACTAACATGTATATTGCTATAATTTCTGATTATATTGATTTCCTGATTCCCTCCTCTCCTATTAACTTTTTTTTTTAATTCAGTTTGAAAAGAAGCATACCTAAAAATTACTCTTTTATTTTACAAGGACAATTACCAGTGAGAATAAATAATCTACAATTTGCTTCACTTCATTTCAGCAATTTAATTTCTTTTCAAATTTCTGGTGAAGTTAGCTTTATTATATAATTATTCTTTTGTACAATTCTGATTACATTTAGCAAAATAATCTGATTACTAGACGAGCACAGTAGGCACAAAATGCATCAATACATTAATTATTCCCTGTTTCAATTTATATTGCAGCAGCTTTACTGAGACTTCAGTTTGTTACCATGTGCAGGTTGCATATTCATTTGGCACATTAAAAGATGGTGGGATTTCCTCAGTAGGTGGGATTTCCTTTCTAATGATATCTATGTCAGCCATAGTTTCTACAGCTTTCTCTTAGGCTCAGCAGCCAGATACAGGCAACATAGTCGCATAGCGATTAGGTCTGTTCCATAGCTGCATTTTATGATATAATCACTGACATGTAAAATGAGCTTGCCCCCTCCCCCTCCCCCTTTTTTTCCCAGTCTTAACGTGTCTTGTAAAGGACTTCATTTTACATCCAGAGAAAGAGGAAAGAAACAGTTACAAACCAGTAAGAAACAATTATATAGGATATCTAAAAACTCAACTAAGTACCTCTTGGGTGATGTACTACGATAAATAAATTCCACGTCACACTACTAATCACTATTATTCTAAGGCATCTCTTGCGTCTATTATTACCCGCCATAAAACTCGCATATGTGTACACAAAATTCACTACAGTGATAATGATAATCTTTTAAGAACTGCACTGTAATTTTAAATGCTTTATATTTAGTATTAGATGAATTTAAAATCAGTCATAATTTGGCACATAATTACCAAATAACTCATGTATACTCTCTCACGGTGTTAAAGAAATAATTATGTTTGCATAAAACCCTGATAGTGCAATATAATAAGAATTTTGTGACCAGTAATGGAAGCCCTCTGTTTGCAGAATATGTACACCACCAGTACATTTTTTTTCCACACTCCATCGCCAAACTGGAAGCATGTCCCTCTCCGTAACCTTTTAACAGCCACCAGTGTTGCTGAAAGCATCCCTAAGAATGGCAACTGGGGAAGGTGTTTTCATGGTGGTGCTTAGACATTTGCTCACTAGTAACGGAACAGACAAACACACATCACTTAAAATACATCAACTATTATTATAAAATATTTAGAGCAACCACTGATGTAAACCACCTTTGAATCTATGGCATGAAGTCTTCCTGCCACAGCTAGCACTTTGTCCTGTCCTCCCTAAATTACTTCATAAACCCACAGATTAATATGCAGTCTAGTATTTTTCAATAGAGCCATTAGATTCGCAAACTACATAGAAATATTCTGTTTTAAGGACAATTTTCCATCTAACCACATTTTTTTGTGTGCATACACAGTTTCCAGTTTTAAAAACATTACAGCAGAGTGCAGATTTATCCATTTTACAGATACACCATATATTTTTATGGAGACATTTGTAAAAGCTCCTAAGCATCTAATAAGATAGAAGTCAGCTCAGAATATTTTGTAATAAAGTACCTATTAGTAAAAACTACCAGAGGGAAACCACACACAAAAGGAAAAAGGAACTAGGGCACTCTATTTGACAGCTAGGGAAGAAACAGAGGTTATGTCCCCTATGGCTGAGATTTAGAGCAGTTTCACTTAGTGGCTGTTCTGCTCCAATTCCCTAGATAAAATTTAGACCTACAGCAAGCAGTCTTCATTCCTATTTTATTCTAGCGGGAAGTCATGGTTCAGACTCTTAAGTAACCAATAGAAAAAAAAAATACTAGTCAGCGGGGAACTATGAAGCTTAAATATTATGTTACAGTTAAATTGAGATAAACCTTACAGTAACTACAGCGTTCATTATATTCTCACAAACTAAAATGAGTCATAAATTGCTATATATGTAGAGATGTAACTTTTGTCCTACTATTTCAAACAGAAAAATACTACTGAAATTTTAGAGCAGCTGAAACATACCTATGGCAACATGTCTCGCTTGCAGGTAACACAGGACTGGAAATCATCCAGGAACACAAGTAACCCTTTCTGATTTTTATCTCATTGGCATTATTTAATACAATTATAATATTATCTTCACTACCCCACCTGTCAAATTTAAATAGTCCAATAGACTGTGGAACTACAGGAGAAACATACTCTTATTTGCTTCTTTCACACAGGTTACACTTAAGTAATCTTTCCAATTGCATAGAAAATCTAACCATTCCTATCCTTCAGAGCACTGTGCTGCTCAGGAGGAAATTCAGATGTATAATCTACAAGCCAGACTTGTCCCTAGTTTAGGAAAGCTTCCGCCAGCAGAACCGTCACCCTGGACTGCAGTTCCAGGAAGTCAGCCATGGGGAAAACATATTGGCACCAAGCAGCCCCAGCCCTCCTGTCCTTCTAAGAGCCCATATGGGGTCTGAAAAGCAAGTCATGCAGTCCAGCAGGACGCCTTCAGCCACTCTGGCTAGCACGTCCTAGCCACAGATTAACTCTGCCCCCTCCATGATACAGTGCCCTCAGTGAGGAGCAGAAGGACCATCTGTTCTCTCCTTGCAGTTAATCTCCCTCCCGGTGAGGGCAGCAGGCTCTGCGACGCCAGCAGAGTACAACTTATACAGACTAACATACTACCTGGGACCAGCTACAGTACGGATACGTAACATGGGATACCCATTTTAGTGGCTTACTCTGATAGCCAGTTTGGCTTTTCTAAGCAGAATAAATGAGCCAGCTTTGGCTTAAGAACATGCAATGTCCTAGGCCAGCAAAACCACTTTCAGTAATGGTTAACTTGATGAGGGTATTCAGATTCCTAATCTTAAATGTGAATTCAAACTTATTGCAGAATAAGTACAAGAGGTAGCCCACTTCCACAAAGTACCCTTCCACACACCTTCTGAAGCTGTATGAATCCAAATGTCTGCCATTTATCATTAATCACTGAAAAACCAATAATCTAATAAACATTTTTTAAAATATTGAGATAAGAAACATAATAAGAGTGAAAAGATACCATTTAAAGATTATAATCTGTTGAAGATTATTCTGAAAGATTAGCAGAGTTTTTCCTTATCCTTCAATCAGAGTGTCTAAAAATGTACCAATACATGGCCAGTATTATTCAGTCTTTTCCTCTGCATCTGGTCCCTGCAGAATTGATTTTTTTGTATTTTTTACATACCAATTACACAGAGAATTGCACAGAAAATACCACTGTGAAATTAAAAATCCAGCAACGAGGCAGGAGGAATGTGCAACATTGTTAATTTTTTCAGTTTCTGACCAACCATTCCCTTAGTATTGGAAAAAACTTGTATGTCAGCTAGACTTCAGCAACAGGTTTTTCTAACCAGTAGGAACAGAAACTTAAAATAGCTGTCATATAATTCAAGGAACTTGCGCTAAAGCAACTGTGAATACCAATACTCAACATCTATTCTTCCCTTCCCCACAGGAAAGGAAATCCTAGCCTCCACTGTGCTCTTGCCTTCTCTTGGGAACTACTACATTGAACTATTCATGCCTGAACACTCACCAGGGGTAAGAGAGAGACACACTCTCCTTCTCCAAATATGCTTCTAAATCCTCATCCATCTGTCAGTCACCAGAATGCTATTCAGGTAATGCTGTGCTCTCACTAATTCCGTATAGTATGTACAAAGTGAAAGTGGAATTCCCCAAACGATACTGGTTGTTTCAATTTATATTTTTTGGAAGTCCAATGATTTGAACCATTCCCGCATTCGTAAGAAACGTAAATATAGTTTCGTTACAAAAAACCTAGTAGTTTCAGTTTGCAACTAAAATATGTTTGCTCCATTTATGATATGACAATATACTGCTTTCAATGGTAATAAATTCTGGTGCTATATTACAAAATATGAACAGTCCTCTACACATATGCACACAGCAGGAACTTGCAGTTCATTCTGTGAAAGAGAAATGCTTCCTGCCTGTCTTTATCTTCCAAGTTAGATCTGACCTTTAGGCAGATGACTAAGGGGTTTTCAGGCTTTTTAGTTCTTTTTCAACATTATGTAAAGTTGTGGCCAATTTAGTCTTGCTTTTTTAACAGTAACTGGCACACTGGAGATGGGTTGTCATCATTCTGTGAAAGCTGAACATTCACGGTTGCCACTATATTCCCTTGCAGCCCCAGGAACCTCTAAATAGTAACTGGAGCCAACTAAATGAAGTTTGCTAGGATTCAAAAGACACTACAAACATATCCAACCCCTGAATAGCTATTCCTCCGACTCCTTTTGTAACCCACTTTCTTCTTCTTTTCTTTTTCTGCTTCAGGGGATGTAAAACACTCTATTGTGTTTCATTACTTTTTGGTTGTTTCTCCAGGTATACACTAATACCAACCTTTCATGCAATCATGGTCTCCTACCTGCAAAAATGCTGAATAAATCCCATTTTGCAGTAAGTTCTTTGTTTATAGAATTACTTTCTTCTCCTGAAAGATCAATCTTACCACACAGATAACATTCTGCTGTCCTACAAATTTCATACAATAATCTTAGCAGTAGCTTGGGCACTTTGGTAGATGTATTCAGCATCTGTTATTTCCCCTCCCACAGTTTCTATAAATTTCTGATACCCTTGACCAAGCACATAAAACAATCTCATTTTGTAAAGTAATATTAAACAGTGTTCAGCAAGCCGTCTGTAAATCCACTTCTTTATGTGATCAGAATCACCTTTTGTAATCGCCTCTAGTTTTCTTTCTATCCTTTGATGCAATTGTGACTTCCTTGCTCTCCCATTGCCAGAAATCCGCACTAGTCTATTCAAACAGCTAACTGGATAGAAAAGGGATGCCTAGCAATAATGCAATGGGTTTTTTTGGAGTTCAGCTCTTCTCCTCTCACAACTCACATTTCACTTTTTTGCTAAAGAACTAGGGCCCTTAGTATGCTCACTATGAAGCATAACTTCTCTGAGTGTAGTAGGGCCTTCAGAAATAAGCAGTGCAGGGAAACATCTTCCAGACCATCATTCAGCTTACCAAAATCAACAATAGGGCTTCAAGGACTTATATTTAATTAATACATTTAATGGCTCTAAGACAAAAGCTTTGGTCCACCGAACTTGAGAAAAAGTCCACCGACTTGAGAAAAGTCTCTCCTATTGGGAGGGCTGGGAGATGCAGACAGAGATCATTTTATGGTCTTTTAACCATCAGTTATATAAATGTGTTGTGAAGGCAGAATACCCCCTTCTCCCCCACAGCTTTGGACAAGACACGAATTTTCAGTGGCAGAAATCTCTGACCACCTGGAAGATAATCCCTCAGGCACTCAAAAAACAAGTGTAAGCTTTTTCACAATATCGAAACAGGGAAAGACTAAGAGCATTTGCATATGCCTTAATACCATATAAAAAAACCCAGTAATGTTGCTTGAGTCCCAGAGACTTAATAGTTACGTGCCCAGATTCATTTCTGGGGCATAAGGAATGCTAACGAATGCTTGGTTACTAAATTCCAAAGACCTAACAGTCCCATAATCACTGCTCCAAGCTGCCTGTTTGCTCTTTGCCCCCAATTTTTCCACCTCCTAGAAATTTTCTTCTTAATCACACAAAAAGTGTATCCTAACAAACATCAACAGTAGCTTTGCTACTTTTGACAGGAAGTAAATAATAGTAATATAATTTTATTGAAATTATCATGCTATCTCAAAGTGCTGAAAACATGCCAAAATTACATGAAAGTATTTCCTGGTCAGACTTATGCCAAATATTACAGCTGTTTGCATGGTCTTCCTGAGCTGTGACATACAGTACACAACCACAGAAGTACCTCTAAGAACAGACATTAATTTGTATTTAGCACCTGGACAGCAAAGCAAGAAGATCAAGCCAGGGGCCCTCCATATAAAGAGCACTAGAAAGACTAACGAGCACTTCAGGAGAGTAGAATTATAGAGCAGCCCACTCAACCGCAAAAATAATAGCAGGTAAAGATCACACAAGGGAGAAGAGGTGAAGAAGAAATAGCGAGACAAAATAAGAATGCTACATAGGAAAGGCGTAAAAAGGAAGCGGTAAAGGAAAATTAAATAAAAAACTTAGACTGAACACCCTATAATTTCTGGATATTCTTGGCTATCTAGATGATGTCAAAATCTACTAGATCTACTTAGGACCTCCCTCTAAATCTGCCATGCAACTATTTTAGACATTACCTGTCTACTACCTAACGCTATTATGTGTATAAGTCAATTGGCATATGCAAGTCGCTTATGAAGAACATGTAGCTTCTGGACTTGATTCAAAAGCTGAAGTTAACAAAAATATTGCCATTGACTTGCATGTGCTTCACAGCCCCTCTACAGACCAAGAGGTTTTTTTGATGTCAATGACTATTAAAATTATACATAGAAGTAACTATATGCAGGTTCAGCAAAGTAGCGTTCTACTGAAAACAACATGAAATGATAGAAGCACAGCCTGGTACTAACAGTTGAAGATTTCTCATAGAAGAAATGCAGGATGCCACACAAAACCCCACCAAAAGTTGGAGGAAGAGAGAAAAAATCATCCAAGATCAAAGAAAATCTGACTCAAGAGCTATAGTTTTGCAACAAAACATATTTTCTTACCAAAAAACAAAAATCTGGCAAAAAGCATGGTCAAAAAAATCCTTTCAAATGAACAAATAATGTATTATTCAAAGCTGCTTTTAAAAATATCTTGCTAAATAGGGACTGTAATTACCAAGTATAACACTTCAGTGTATTTAAAGTCTTCCCAACACAATTTATACCTGCAGTTCCTTTTGTCAGTCATCCTTATTTATTTTATACTGATGTTATACTAGTGAAATTGTACCCCTCTATATAAATTCTCCTACTACAGCCTTCATACTAATTTTAGTTGCATTACCTTGAAAAGTTCTTTTACACCAGCAGGTATAGGAGCATATGTATATGTGCGTATGTATATATTGATCTATCTCTAGGCAAGCAAAGAAAAAACAAATATATTTACAAAATACTTTAAGAAATACAGCAATAATTTAACAGCAAGTATTAGTTCATCCATCTTTTTTCATTACTTGTAGGCTATTAAAACACACATGGGCCAAAAACCCCACACTTACAAATTTATTCTGCTATAATGGTAAGACATTAGAGGAAAATATCCAGGTGTAACTGATTAGCGTGTTTCATGAAAAAAAATTTATGAAGCCCATCTGAAGACGTTTCCAGACAACCAAGCAAGCCTCCCCTTCCACATCCAGTACCATTCCCCCCCCCGACCCTCTGTGCTCCCCCAAGCCCCGCCCCGCGG
>NW_009189832.1:0-17203 GCF_000690835.1 Fulmarus glacialis
GGCCTGAAGGAAGTTAAGGTATTGGCCTGATGTACTAAGGGCTGGCAGGAACATGGCAGGTGGAGAAGTGCTGTCTCCTCCCATGCAAGATGGGGAAGAGCAAACAAGTGGGTGACATGGGCCCCTGGTAACTGCAGTATCACACCAGATTGTATTTCAGTCCCCCAGGGCAGTGAGACCTGTGCCAAAGTCAGCTGTGTGCAGTTATCGCCATCAGGGATGCTCATAGGCTTCTGTGATGCCAATTGCTCATAAGAAAGAAAAACAAAAATTGATACCAACATGTTTTGCAGCCTGATTGGAAAAGGATGAGGATGCTTCTCTGGAGAAAATGTTGAGATCCATCGTCGAGCAGAACTCCAGAGTAGTTGCTCTGCTGCTATTTCCATCTGTAATTATTGCAGTCCTTTCCTATAGCCCATCTCTAGCACTAGTCATGTTTGGAGGCACAGTTGCAGTCCAGATGAGCCTTTGGGTCGACCAAGCGCTGCCAATATTGTATTCCTGTGGCGTGGTCTTTTATGATCTCTCCTGCGGGACAAGACAGCACTGCACAAATGGGAAGGGGCTGTAACCTTCCCCTAGGGTGTCATTTCTACTTGGAGATGACTATCCTGTAATTTGCTGACCTCCTTGCAAACAGAAGATGGTGGTAGGTGTGCAGTAGAGGCTGACAAACCCCTTGGAGATTGTGGACATTTGTGTGCTGCTCTGAACCCTGCTGTTGCGTTTTTCCAAGCCACAGATGGCAATGAGCAACAACCGCAGTACGTGGCGCAGCAGCGGGAATGGCTGGAGGCCAGAGGAGATTTCCCAGCAGATAGATGACTGGGCTTGGGGAAGGAGCAAATGATGCATCTGGAAATAAAGACTCTTCCCATATAGCATGGGTTGGTCAGCAATCTGGTGGCTACAAAAGACCAAGTAATAAAGCAGTGCCTTGCAAAGCTTTCAGCTCATGCTTGGGGAAAGCTGTGAAACAGCAACTACACAGGGTGCGGAGCAGAAGAGCTTGGTCACCGTGTCCTTCTCTTGGCGGTGTATCACCTGGATGTTGCCGTTGCTGCTGTTCTTTTACATTTGCACAGGGCTGGCTCACCTAAAAAGGGTAGGGAGAAAAGATATAGTGAAGAGTCTCCACAAACAACCTGTCATCTGGACATTATTTGCTGAGATCTACTAACTGAGTATTCTTGTAGCCACTTATTGAGTTCGCTAAAAAGAAAGGAAGAGGTAAAAATCATGGTGTCTTTGGTTCTCCTGCGTATTTGAACAGCTATAATTAGAGTCCTTAAGCTTTAATTAAAAAAGAAAAAAAAGCCCGTCAAGGACCTCTGTTGCTTAGTTGAGTTAGCAGTTTAATTAAATCATCGTGGTGTCACAGAAGTGCAATCCCAGAGACCAGGTTTCTGCCCCCAGAAACCTATTAGCAGCCACTGAAGACACCTGGCATCATTCATGCCAAACCTTTAGTTCCAGAGCGATCTTGAAGCATTAAGTGGGCTTTCAAGCACATTGCTTTCACCACAGCACCAGAAGACCCAACAAAGCCCTTTCGGCAGGAGTTTGCAGCTATCCCCAACACAAAATAATGTAAGCGAGCAGAGAAGGCTTCAGTTTTGAAGATTTTCTCTCCCTTTCTTTTTTCCCTTTGACGCTCATTTCTGAAGCAGATTTCTCCCCCTCCTCACCCCAGCTCCCCATATTTATTTTATTACAAGCATTTTCGCTAAAACGATTAACTCAATTTAAAATTTCAACTGTTTCCTTGCCAAGGATTTTAGGAATTTTCATTATTTCCTTTGGGAATTCTGAGACTGCGGTTAGCCAGTTTGGAGTTCAAGACACGAGAAATGCCAGCACAACTGAGGACTTGGCTGTAAAAGCGTTTTCAACATGAAAGAATTCCAGTATTTCATAAAAGGAAGTGTAGTACTTGAACAGATATGTTGATATAAGTAAGGTCTTAACAAAACGAAAGCCAATCTATTATTGCTTAAGTATCAAAGAAATCCCTTTGTAAAGGTGCTAAGCCCTGCTGGAGGAACACAGAACGTGTCTATTTATTTGTTGTGTATTTAAATGGTTTATGTACGATTAAGGAGCCAAGCCAGTATTACTGAGCTGGCTGGGGTTTTGGAGCTCTGCGGCTGTAGGCAAACATTAGTAAAAAGGTAAAACTTCTCCTCTGCTAGGATGGGTCTGCAGCGTTTAGCAGGGCTGTTATTTAACAGACATCCCTCCAGCCATGGGAGAATAGGTGCTTTTCTGAAAGACTGCCTTTAAAAATAGACCTTCTCTGTGCTGGTTCAGACCTCCAGATCTAAGGGATCAATTCTGACCCCATCAGACCCCGTGGATGAAGGCTGACCTTGGACTGCCATTGCAGTGATAAGCTCTGCAGCTCTTTGTATTTTGCCTCATGGCAATGTTTTGAGCCATATCTTGGGTATCGAGTGTAGTGGCACTCTCTGCTCCTCCTTTGTGCTGTGCTTGCAGGTGAGGAGGGAGCCCCAGGTCAATAAATCATCCTTGGGGCTGATGCTGGTGGATAAGAGCCATATTGCTTTGCTTTCTTCTGCCTGGAGTGGGCAAAGTGCTCCTGGTACAGCCCTGGAGAGCTTCTTCTGCAGGGGCCAGGGTTGGAGATAGCCACATCCATTCTGCACGGTTACGGAAACCACTCCCCAAGGGGAATCAGTAGCAGAAGGCTGTCCCACGGACTCAGCCTCTGTGTGCCGGAGTGGTCCCAGGAGGTGGCTATGCCAAGGGCACACGTTTGACCCTGTATGTGGGGCCACTCAATCTCTCCTCCAGACCTACAGCCAAGCCCCTATCATACGACCCTTTCCTATCCCATGGCCTGAGCAACACAATTCCCGGAGAGCTTTGCAGGGTCAGGATCCTGCCCTCCTCCTCTATGCAGCAGGGAAACAAACAGTCGTGTCACCATGGGCTCCAAGTGGTGCTGCTGCAACTGTAACAGTCTGCACCTCGCCTTGTCCTTTTCTCCCTAAAACACACTGGGGAGGAAGAAAGTGCACGCTATTTCTTGGCCGTGCTAGCGAGGACCTGGGAAAGGCATGTGAGCAGAAGGCAGGTATCTCAGGATGGTTGGAGAGTTGCCGTGCTTTGGCCAGTATCTGCTTTGGCCAACGTTTGCTAGCCAGGAGATCAGCTTGGAAACTGGAGATACTTCACTTGGGAACCTCTGGGTCTGCTGAAGCACTGATCATCCCGCTGAAAAGTGACTTAATTGGTGACACTTCATAGAAACCCCAGCTGCACGGTTCTCCCAGCTTCCCTCTAAAAAAAGGACGCCAGTGTTTTAACATAAACAGGATGCCGAACGCTGATCCAGTGCAGTAACCGATGGAAACGAGCGTGCTCCCATGCTGTTCTGATGCACCGCAGGCCACCGTGCCTGTCAGCAGGATGACAGTCCTGAGCGACAGCTCGTTTCCCTCTGCTCTAGGAACAACATTGCCCTAAAATGAGGCCGCGATACAGCCCAGCACCTAAGGAGAAGTTTACGTTCTGCCAATGCAAGAGCTTTGCTGAGCAGTGGCGTGTCTGTCCCGCGGCTGATGGCTCCTCCTTCCCTTTACTACCTCTCCCCACCTTGCGATCAGTAGGGCAGCACCTGCTAGAGATGAGAAAGAAAAAAAAAAGGTTTTTTTCTGCAGGTTTTCAGAGCCAGTGTGTCAATTTGGATTCTCAATCTTCAGGCTCCCATTTTGCCATGTCACCAAAGCGCCTGGTTTACTGACCCTCCACCCCAACACCTTCTTTTTGCAAATCAACTCCATCTGCGGTGCCTGTAGCTAGCCCCCTAAAAATGATCATTCAGAATCATTCCTGGAAAAAACCCAAGACACCAAACCCCGCAGCCTGGGCCCCCGCTCAGGAGGAGTTTGGCTGAGCCAGACGCGACGCCACCAGCAAGGGACACGAACAATAGGGACTTGGCGGGGGGCAGAACAACGGGGCTGGCAGCAGGCGCTGAGCTCAGGAAAGTACATGCGAGCTCTGGGAGCCGGCGGCCGGCTGCACGTGCCTCTCCGGAGCCTGAGAAACTGCACTTTAACTGAGTCAGGCAGATATTGGGGTGATTTTCTCCAGGCAGAAAGTGCTGTCCTACCAAAGGCCACCAAATTACGTCCCAGCAAATGCATCCTCAGCCCCCTGTGCGGAGGTGGGGGACGCCGGGGGATGCTTCTGAAGGGTCCCCGAGTTGGCCAGTGCTGCAGGAGGGAAAGCGGAGGCATGGAGAGCAATCCCGGACATTAAACCCATCTCTGAGCATAGGTGGTGGAGGTCACGGCCAGGCGAAGGTTTTGCCAAGTTCTCCACGTATGTCCGCGCAGGGGAGAAAACCACACGCAATCTGTCAGAGACAGCTTGGAGAGGCCCCAGTTAATGTGCTCCCATCTGAGAGGTCTTTCTGTTCTCCATTCAAAGTCTCCCCTCACCTTGAGCGGTGGTCTCTGATTGTAAACAAACGTGAAGGAAGGTCAGAGTTAAAAAAAAAAAAAAAAGCCAAACCCAACAACCAAGCCCCAAAGGAGGCCCCATGCTTTTTTTTCCCCCCCTCTTCTGGTGCTAAAAATGCAGGTAATCCTGGTTTTATTTTCCTGCAACTAAAATTTACGATGATGTCATGTGTGTGGCTGAGCAGAGTAGTTTTCCGACTGGGCAAGTAAGGCTCGAGGATGTATTTAGTATTAATTTATTCACAGCAAATAGAAGCTTTGGGGCCAGAAGATGGGCAGCCCTATAGAGCAGATCAAAAGCCAACAGGGCTCAGGCCTGCTCTTCTCTGGCTGGCCCTGAGGCTTTTTGCCCAAAACCAAGGCTTTTGGCACCAAAATCCAAAGGACCATCCATGTGGGAGGTGGAGGTCCCTAGGGACTAACAACTCCCACTTTGGGGGTTTGGAATACCCCTATTTAAGGTCTCTGAGTAATAGGGCCGTCTGGCAGCCAGAAAGGGTAATAAGCCACTCGTTAGAGCGCTGGCAATTGAGCGAGAAGATTTGCATCTCAGATAATGGCCACCAACAGCCAAGC
This sequence comes from Fulmarus glacialis, assembly GCF_000690835.1. Classification (NCBI taxonomy): domain Eukaryota; kingdom Metazoa; phylum Chordata; class Aves; order Procellariiformes; family Procellariidae; genus Fulmarus; species Fulmarus glacialis. Next base: position 5,070 of record NW_009189832.1, read on the forward strand.
TGAAGTTTTGTTTTCACATCATAGGAAAAATACCAAGTGCCAAGCCATGTGGTAAACCAAAATAGCTTATGAAGTGTGCAGGTTTTGGAATACGGGTAAGGATGAACCAGGAAGAAGAAAAAAAAAAGTAGTTTTATATATAGATACTGAAAACCGAATAAATCACATGACCCAGCCCAAAAAAAGCTTCAGTGAAAAGTTTGTGTCTGGGATTAAGAGCACTAGTCATTACTTTAACTATGTATGGTATGTTCTCATTTTGAAAAATGTGTACACCAAATATTTTAGCCTTTTCTCATGGAAGGATCCGAAAAGCAAAAAGCTTTTTAGTATTACGCAAATGTTAGCCTTTCCAGGATGATGCTGGCTGGCTGGCTATTTCCTATGGTCCTATATTTTGCTGTCTGTACTTGCATGATGTCCCCTCTGACTCTATGTGGGGGTTTCTGTGGGTTTTTTGAAGAGGGACATTCTTTCTCCTATTAAAGGCGGCGAAATGGAGGGCTGATCTGAGCTGCGTCTGGTTTCTCCCCTGACTTCCACCAGGCCTAGCTGATAAACTTTGAAATCTTTTGACGGGCTTTAGTGTGTTTTGGGGCTACTGGACTTTACCTGCTCTAATTTAATACCCCACTGGGACAGTCCACAGTGGGCTTTGGGAAGGTCTTGGTGTGATGCAGCTCTTTCCCAAGTGCCCCATCGTGGGGACAAGGATTTTTCAAGCAGTGTGAACGTACCCACTTGAAATCACCATCCTGGTGAGAAGAAGCCTGCAGCCTCGCAGGAGAGAGCTGGAGGTTCATGGTAGCTCCCTAACCTGATGCAGGAGATGCCTGGCATCCCAATCCTTCCTGCATCTTTGTTAGCGCTTTTCCTTGGGACCCCGCTTGCTCCAGTCTCAGCTGCTTGCTATCTGGGAACCTCTCTCGGAGTCACCCAAGGGATGCTGAGAGCAGGATTTGGCCTCTGGTCTATCAGGTTTATGGACAAACCAGGCTCTGCCCATCTCCTGGATTATTTATATAAATGGGGTAGGATTTAGGGCTTTCTAGGACTGCCAATGTTCCCAATATCCCACCACAGCCACCAAAGGGGACATCACGCTAGCGATACGTGAATGAAGCCTCCCTCCATTTCTGCAGAAAATGGATGGCAAAATTAACCCAGCCAGGCTTAACATGTCACGGACATGCGAATGGCAGGTAGCACCGCCGAACGGGCTGGATGTGGGACCGAGTTCAGGAGATGTGCTCTCTCTCTCTGGTGCTGCCATGAATTGTCGTGAGGCCTTTGGGAAGTCACACGGTGTCCCTGCCAATAAAATGGGGATAATAACATGGAGCGGCTCGCCATGTGCTTTAAGTTCTGTTGACAGAGTGGTGTAAAACCAAGGTATCACTCTATTATTATGGGTCTCAGTTAGAAAACTTTTCAAAGAAAATTTTGCTCATCTGTTTGCTTGTTATGTTTTTAATTAAAATAAGCCTCTTTTAAAAACTGGACTTATTGACTGGGCTCAGCAATTTTTCATGCTTCTTCATTTACAACCCCGTCCCCTCCAAAAGAAGCAGTTTTTAAAATACTTTAATTGATCAAAAGCTCTGTTGTGCTGGTAGTGCTGCTTTAGGGCACTTTGATAAATAAAAAAAAAAGCAATTTCTCTAATTTTGTTTGGCTGTCCCCTGTACAAACAAGCTGCATCGCCTTCCCTAAGCTGGGATTTTGCAGGGCATGGAGCCCCCTGACTTTGCGTGGTGGCTTTGCATCCCTGCAGCTTCTTTTGCTGCTGTGAGCAGCGTTTGGGACTTGCACAGACTTCACTACACTGCGGGAGCTACATCAGTGCCAGAGTTCTCCGTCTAGACAAGCCCTTAAACCTGATTCCTTCATTCCATTACTGATAAAAAGCACTAGACATGGGAATGAGTTTTCCTCTCCATCCTTTTTTTTTTTTTTCCCCTTATATCCCCGAGGAAGGAAGACTTGATTTTTTTCTGATCCACCCAAAAGAAACCACAGTAACCACAACTGCAATTATATATATATATCTTTAAAAAAAACCAAAAACCTTTCTGGCAATTCTTTCACATTCTTTTTTAAGCTTCTTTGCTACATGTAGAACAATAAATGATTTAAAAATGAAACATAAAGGCATCTGTTTGCACTATATTTGAAATTAAATTGGATAAAGCTGAGAGGGAGCAGCTAGTGACTAATACCAAACAGTGCCCAAGTAATAGTATGACGAAGTTAACAGGACCCAAGTTAAGCTACGTTTCTTCCTAAGGCAGGAAAGACTCCTTTTCTTAGCTCCCTCTAAATGTCACACTGACTTTTTGCAAGATGGGGCCAAAATATTTATTTTCTAAAGTTATTTTTGGTAGAGAACTGTTTTAGGTTTTTTTTCCCTTTGTCTTAAGAACATGACAAAGCCAATTAGCATCGACACCAAGGGATTATTGTCTGGTGACTTGGCTGATACAAAGCCATCACCAGTATAAAATTCTCACATCAAAGTATTTTAGTGACCTACCGGAGAAAATGGAGCACAAACCAAAAGTGACGGAAAAGAAACATCTGGATGTTTTGCTTGGTTTTATCCCATCTGCCCATTCATTTAAATTGCTCGTGCTGTATTATTGTTTCCAAGGAGGCCAAGCTCTAACTGGTTGACGGTTTTGGGGACACAAGACTGGTGAAAAAGTGGATTTGTGCCGATTCATCTCTGCTGTGCCCTGAGAGATGTTCTGTGACCATGGACATGGGATGTGGTAGGTATGTGGGTGGTGGATGGACTTGGTGGTTCCCACGGAGGGGCCGTGGTGTTGCATCCACCATGAGAAGTCCTCTGCTCTCAGCCCATCTCCCCCACAAAACTGGTTATCTTGCATAGTAGTTCCTGACAATGAGAGACACTTCCTATGGGTGTCTGCATTTCCAACAAACCGCCCTAAGAGGTCGGCTTTGAGCCTGCAGACGTCCCATCTGCAAATGTTCCATCATCTGTAGGCTCCTGGAGGGACAGCAGATGACCAGGAAGGCAGCTGGCAGCTAGTTACAGTCACATACCCGCCACTGAGATACATGGTGTTGGATTTGATCTTATCATCTCCACAATTAAAAAGAAGTATCAGTTCCACAAAGCCCATAACCACAGCACTGGTGTAATTACAGCAGTCTCGCAGCGCATTCACACTGCAGGATTATCCCTGTCCTGCCAGCTATAAATTATGTACTAAATACAACTCATAATGAAAAAAATGGCATCCTCGGAGCAGCTACCAAGAACATTTTAAGTGCTTGGTTATTACAAAATGATGGAGCATTTGTAATGAGCCCATTGTTATGGTTTGGTTCTCTTTTGCACTTGGAGTGGTGGTGGTGGCAGGGAATTTATCCTGTTATTTTCATATGTTTCCATCTTTTTTAAGGCTTTTAGCACTCAATAAAGCTTAGATTTTCATAACAATATTCAGACAAGCTAATTAATGAATCTGAGTCTTTAGCAATCGCAAACCAACTTTAAATGAAATTTATATTCTGAATCTGAGAATATTTAGTCCTTTCTAACTTTAATTTTTTTGTCTGTCTGCCTTGCAAATCAGAAGTATGTGCAGAGTAAGTGCCCATGGATGACCCTGGGACTATTTGCTTATTTTGTTAGGTAAAAGAGGAAAATATGGTGATTATTCACCAGAACTGAAGGCCTCTGTGCCCATGTAACAAGCAGAGATCTGGGTTTACATTAGCTGTTTCTGTTCTCTCTAAGATAGCTCCCTGAATCGGCAACATCTATACTATTGCCTTGACTTGTCGATGCGGGAAAACTTTTCCAAAATGGAGCTAGGGACAGGCTGTCCAAGATTAGGCACTGATGGACATAGCTGTGCTCAGTGGGGTATCCATAGTTTCCACACTCCTAGATAGTTTTGGTGTCATGCTAAAAAGAAAAGGAAACTCGGTCTTCATGGGTTCTTTGGGGTATTTTGCCTATGACTGTGCTTTTCAAGGTTTCATTGCTATTATGCATAAAGATTTCTGTTAAACATGGTCTCATGCCTCGGAGATGGGACAGGAGTTGGTCTGTGAAAAGTTAGATTAATGAGGTAATAATGTTCTTCTGAGCTGAGAGATTATTTTGGCTTTTTCCCGCCACTTTAAATTCAGTGCTAAGGACCGGCCTGCGACAGGGCAAGTAGCAGAAGCCCCATCAGTCCTGTCCTTTCTCTGGAACTAATAAATCTTGAGAGTTAACATGGGTGATGCACCCAGCTCTTGATCACTGCAAGTTGGGACACCATGATCTCTGAGTGCACACTCCTAAATGAAGCTGTGAAAACACACAAGGAGGATAGGATGAGGAACAGGAAAAAACAGTGATATTCTTGGCTGTTGTGCCAAGAAAGGACAGGCAGATTGGCCTCTGGTGTCTTCTTTGTCCAAGGAACAGGTATCTTATAACCTGAAAAATCCAGTCACAGAATAAGAGCATTTGCAGATAGAGAAGGGGGTTTTACTGAGCCAATCCAGACAAAATTTTTTTCCTCTCTTTGGAGGCAAAGTGGGGAAAAAAAGAAAAACAAAAAAAAGAAAGAAAACAAATTAAGCATGTTCCCAGAATCACAGAAATATTGGAGGGGAGGGATCTCTGGAGGTCTGTGTGGAATGGGATCACATCATCCATGACTTTAGCTGAACCTTGAAAACCTCCAAGGATGGAGATTGCCACCACATCCCAAGTGAACTGTCCCAGTGTTGCATCACCTTCTAAAGAAGGCATTTATTTTAATGTCGAATTTGAACCCCTTGAGCTTCAAGGCCACTGCCCCTTGTTATAGTGTCTGCCCTAACTGCGAAGAAGCCCTGATAAAGCCATGCTGGTAGCCCTCCCAGTTTCTCAATATCCCTCATGAACTGAGGGGATGCCCAAAACTGGAGACAATATCCCAGGTATGGCCTCATCTGTGCTGTACTGTCAGATCTGCGGCATCTACCAGAAAAGCAGGACTGGGGTGTATCCAGGCTCTCCACAGAGGAGGGACACCAAAAGTCAGACAAGTTGTTCCTTGCCCATGTTGCTCCTTATGGGTCTCAGCTGGGGTGGTTTGGATGTGGGTCTGGATGGAAGACTCCCAAATTCCTGAGTGTTTGTAGCCAGAACTGTGTTTGGGTTGGATCTGTGAAGTTTGTAGTGCTCCACCAGAGAGAGTTATTTTTTCTAGCAAATGTACAAACAAGCAAGCAAACAAACAAAAACAGAAACAGAAAGAAAGTCTGAGCTATTCCACCAGTGATGGGATTAATAAATCTCGCTTTCCTATGGGTTTCTGATTTGAATGTGAGTGCCCATGTGGATTTGATGATGTTTCATAAGAGTTGATCTCCTGCTTCAACTTCTCTCTGGCCACCCTTTTATTTTTTCGCTGACCTTGTAGGAACTTAACATCTTGAAGACCTCATCAAACCCAACCAAAAACGGCCAGGGAATTCCACAGTAATTGGTGAGGAGTGACGGGCAGATGGACACATAATCTGATCAAACAGGGCCTTGTTTCTGTAAGAAGCTGGGCTAAAAGAGAGTAGATAGAGGTCATAAGAAGACTATGTGAAGCCTGTGTTTATTAACATATAGATGGGTCCCTGTCTGCCTCTCAGCAGAAGAATTTGTTGTTCTCTTTGTCAGAGGTACTGTGATTTACAAGACGAGGAGCAATTGAGAAGAAAGAAGAATATGTTAGACAGGAAAGAGTTTATAGATTTGGGACCATACTTGTTCATATTCTGAAATCAGTGGCCTCAAGGCTGCAAAATAGTTTGCTTGAGACTTTCAGGGAAAAGAAGTTTCTTAAAATAAAAATAGCGGATAGGGGAAAAAATGCAGACCATCGGCGAAGAAGAAAAAGAGTTAGTTCTGTCTGCACCAAGACAGCCATTTCCTCACTTCTAGCTGAAAACCATGAGGCAGAAATTGCAATTTCAGGAAAAATACGTGAAATGAAAAGCGTGCCTGCATTTATAAGTGGCCGCTCTGACACAAGGAGCGAGAAGGTGGCGGGAAAAGCCAGCCTGAGTAAGATAGCAAACAAACAAACAAAAGTGCTTTGAAGGTGGGTGGCTTCCATGTCAGACTGTTTGCCATTGACTAAAACAAAGTCATTCTGTGGTTTGTAATTGAGTGGATGAAATGGGAGCGTATGGGCCTTTGATGATGGGTGTGGTTATACGGCATTTAGCAATTTGGCCTGTCCTGCTAAGTATGGAGCGGTCCGTATTGTAGCACTTCAGTTTGTCCTGCGAAATGTCCAAAGTGTGAGTTCGGGTGTCAGCTAAGTGAAAGCAAATCTTTTCAAAGCAAGAAGGAGCTAAAGCAGAGGGACTGCTGAAAAGAAAAAACAAAAAACCCCACTCTTCTGAGCCGGTGGAGATAAACCCGTGGGTTAAAGGCTCTGCCTGGCTACTCCTGCTCTCTTCTCCTCAGGAGCTTCCCAAAGAAGTCATCGGCACGGCGGTGCTTCCCAGCATGGGGTGGCAGAGGAAACAATGAGTCAGGTGAAGAGTCCCAGAAGAGCGTTTCATAAGCCCTTGGAAGGGAAACCATGCAGCGCTGCCTGAAATAACTCCAGGGTTGAGAACCAGAGAGCTCAGAGAGCGGCAGCCAAAGCACACTGGCCTTGAGGAACACGGCCAAGCAAGGCGAGGGAAGCACGGGCCTGGGTGGTGAGCTTACCCATGAGGAGGACAGGAGATGCCAGGTCTCTTACAGGGCCAGGCTCAGTGCAGGCCACCCCAAATCCTCTGTTCCCCGAGTCCTTGGCCACGGTGATCGGGTGGAAGCAAGCACAGAGGTATTGAGCTGCTTGCAGCATTCTTTAAGCTTGCACACAGGGCCTGAGAAAGAGGAAGACCAAGGTGACCACTGGTGAGGACACCCCACTTTTACCTGCCAACCACCTTGTATCCCTGCATGAGAGGGAGGGTGAAGAGAGAGGGTTGAGAGGGAAGGGAGCAGATGGAGGGGAGGGAAGGGTTGCAGCAGGGTTCATCCTGCTGAGGTCAATGCCATCCTGACTCCTGGGGGAAGAAATGGAAGAACCCCACCGTGTCGTCCAAGAGGAACTGAACCACGGCATTCATGTTCAATATTATTATAAATAAAGAAGTACACACTGAAGAAGAATGCAGGCTTCAAAACCAACTTGGCAATTTTTCCATTCCAAGATTTTATATTTATTTCCTCTTTATATGCAAGTCACCTAAAATGATCAGCTTCTATGGTGATATTAATAGATGTTTGACAAATTTTGGAGACTGGAAGTTGGTTAGGAGCATATTTTCAGGCTAAACCATACAGGCTCCCTCCTGTGGTATAATTAAGGTCTATCAAGCAACTATGTATGTTACAATATGCTCCATAATTCAACACAGGACAGAGCCATCTGCCATGTCAGGACTTATACATATCTATAAGAAATTTAGCCTTGGATCTTGCACCGACAGTGTAAGGATCGGTTACAAGATTGGGGCTTCACTCCTTTGCATGATGCTGTGACAGAAAAGAAATTAAGCTGTAGAATTCAAAGTCAATCCAAATTGTATAAATAGGCACTGCAAAAATTCAGAGCTGCTGCTAACCACACATGGCTTAGGCTGGACTTCTAACTTACACAGCAGCTCCTTGCTAGCATAGATGTTTCCAAGCCAAAACACGGCATTACTGGTCATATGGTGTGTGGAGAGCACCAACTGCCCTTGCCTTAATTGCAGGGAAGGGATTGAGGATTAGGAGTTCTTTGAGTTCAAGAAGGCTGAGAGCTTGATGCCATTTGTACATACATCAAAGGCTGTGTTTCTCCACAACTCATTAATTTGGGTTGGAAATCTCACCAAAGCAAGTTTTCCAGAAATTCTGTGTTCTGGTTTACCCAGGCAGTGGCAATTGCAAGTGACAGCAGACCTTGGTCTGGGCTGGAAAAAAGTACGGAGGCAGACAAATATGATATTGGTCTCCTGTAGTAAGTAAAAATAATGACCTTTGATCAAAAGAGTGACTTTAGTAGATAGCACCTGAAGAGGACTCGCAACCACTTCTGTGTATCAGCCCCAAGGCAGGAGCCAAGGACACAGGCCCTCAAATGGGTACATGGGTGCAGTCCACCCATACCGAGTTACCAGGGGTGAATTAACACAAATGCAGAAGATTATAATATATATGCCCACGACACACATGCCTGTAGAATAGGGTACCAAAAATATACTTCAACCTTCCAAACTCTTGATTTTGGCTTTGAGAAAAAGGTTGGTTTGTTCTCTTAAGATCGATGCCCTCCGGGAGGAAGATCAGACACAGAGCACTGTGTGGGAAAGCTATGAAGAAACTCATCCTTGCACATTGGGCCAGCTCTGAGGGAGCTTATGTGAGGCAGGGACAAATGTGTGGTGCAGCCTGAAAGAAAACTTGAAAGGGCCAAGTCAGACACTTGTACCTCACTGTATCATATTGTGCAACTTTTGACCACAGCTATTGGGTTTGATGTTACTTCTCCTGACACCAGTGTCCAACCCCCACTCCCCACGGTGTCTCAGCCCCAAGATACACACCTTCCATAACTGGGGCTTTAAACCAGACACGACACATTTCTAAGCCACAGGCCACCTTCTGCCAGGTGGCACAGACTAGGGACAACCTCTGGCACTGATGTGGAAGGCAGGAAGGCATGGGCCACGACTCAGGGCAACTTGGCTCAGTCGAAGGCTGAGCCTACCATCTCCTGGGAACGTCACGCTGCCAGAGGCTGGCAGCATTCAGGTCACCTTGGATCATTCCCAATGCCTTGCCATGGCAGGAGGCGATGCCAGTGAGCAGACAGCCCAAGGCTCAGGACTGTTGAATCAGGTCCTAGCTCTGATGTTCTTTTGCTCAGTAGCTTTGGTCTATTTACTACCATTTTTCTGTGCCTCAGTTGTCCTGGGTGCAAGGCAGAGATAAATAATGCAGTCTTCAAGCAGAAGTGCATTGAAGTTGGTAAAGTCTCACCTGTCTGAAGGCGTTTGCTGTAAAACCAGAATCGGGCCCTTTCCCTTGGGAGGCGACATTACAAATTCCATTTAGATTATTTAAAAAACATAGCGATTTGGTTACATAACTAAATCCAGGGCAGAATGAACCAGAGTATTTTGCTTAAAAGGCCAACATGTAAACTAGCTGTTTTGCTTAAAATAAACAGGACTCTCCAGAGGACAGAATTTCTCACAGTCTCCTCTGGGCTGGCCGTGTTCCTGCAAGACGTTGCTCCAAAGCAAAAGGTTTAGATGCTCTGGGGCTTATGGCAATACGAACACGCATTGCCTCCAGCTGGTGAGAAAAGTTGAAGGTTATTACGTTTCACAGAGAGGATGAGGCCTCCAGAGAGAGGGCGACTGACTGCGCAGCAACAAGTGGCACATTAAAAAGTCCGTGCTGATACTCGTTATGAACTGATGCCATGGGCAGTACCCCATGCTTTGCTTCAAACCTTTATCAGGAAAGTCATTAAAATAAAGTAACACGTGGCTGAAAACCTTTTCATATCTGCAAAGCACTTGGATTTGCCAGAGATAACCTGTGGTTGCTCTTCCCTGTGACTAGGTGGACCTCTGTCTTCGTCTGGAGTTTGCTGCTGGCAGCAAACAACACCCTGCTAGAAACGTGATGCTCTGTCATTGCGGCCCAAGTCTTAATGAGCCTGGGGAAATGGATACAGTGAGCTGAGTATTGGAAAGCGAATCGGAGCAGCATATAGCCAGGCAGCCATTTCTTAGGCAAGGCCAGATCCTTTAGCAACTGAGGTGGCCTGAGACAACCTGTCTGAGAAATGTCACTGTACCGAAACAGTCCTGCCTAATCCCTACCTAGAGAGAATGCAGGTATGGGTGCTGGCTGGAAGAGGAAGGATTGGTGCTAGGTCAATGAGGGTAAAGGATGGCCCGTTGTTTTCTTCCAGCTCATGTTTATTTGGCTTCTTCCGTGAGTGTTTCCCATTAGACATATTTCAGTGGTAGCTTTTGACAGACCATGGAGGGAGGATCACACCTCCTGGTATATCCATCCATCCATCACTGATCTGAGAAACAGCTGTGTGCTGAGACAAGTCTGATGGAGAAGGATATCTGCAGAGAGTGGTGGTTGCTCCACTGCATGCTATAGCTAGACTGTGGGTTACTTTGTAAAGGGGGGGCAGTCTGGGCTACTCTTTTTCGTAGCGGGAGAGGCAAGTAAGAACCGTGGGCTACAACAGCTATGTGCTTTCATAGGATTGTGATGCTGAGAGCAGCTTGAGGGGGAAGCAGGAGACCTTGCATGAGGCTAATCTAGACTAACCTATACCTACAGAAATGTCCTCCCATCACCATCAGTTCATGAGGGACATTAATGCCCCGAAGCCAGGCCTTTGGATTGTTTTTTGTCTTTGTTATTCTCCTTTCTGGCACCCACATGCTTCCTTGGCTCCTTCCTTAGCTTTCTCCAGAAACAAAATTTCTGAACTCAAACATTATGTTCAGCTGGAGAGCTGGTAGAATAGACAAGGACCCAGTGAGGGCCAGTATCTCCTTCTGGGCCAGTCCTGCTAGCAGCCCAACCAGAGTAACTGTGTCTTCACGCCAGGGAGGGGATGTAGGAGGGTCCCCCGCATGCATGGGCAGCAAGGGGGGCTGAAAGCACTGCTGGTAGGTGTCGTAGAGACATGCAGCATCAACTGTTAAGAAAAGCGCTATCACCAGTACGTTTCTTATGGAAGCAGATATTTGGATTCTTAGCCTACGGCATTTAGGTGGTCTGGTGGTGGATGTGCAAGGGCACAAGCGCTCCATTTCTCTCAGCATTGTAGCATTCTTTGGTTGGAGAATAATTCTGTATAATATCATAATTAGGGCCGTGTTTCAGCGTTAACAGAAAATTCAGCTTGGACTCCTGTGACTCAGCACTGCGGCATATTACCCCCGCTCAGCTCCCTGCGAGCCATTGTCTCTTAAATTCGAAACAGAAGGTTGGAAAAACAGAGAGCCCTGACCTTTTGGGAAGGTTGGGTTTTACACCATGCAGAGGGGCTGGCGGGGGGAGGAAGCCTCCAATTCAGTTTACCAGCGAGGAGCTGAAACAGAGCAGCCAAAAGGATGTGGCTAAGGAAGCTGAGGGCAGTGCGGCCATGGGCGATGACTGTGTGCATGGCGGGGAGCCGGGGAGAGGGATGTAGGTGAAGTGGCGGGTTCACCAAAAATAAGGCTGGAGCCTTCCCTGTCCAATGGGTCTCAGATTTGGCTGAAATCCTCCAACAGACACCGCACCGGGCGTCCCGGGTGGACGTGCTGGGTGCTTAGGCAGTGCCTGCATGAGATTTTGGAAGCTGTGAGCATTTGCTGTGGCGGGTTTCTTAAAAAAAAAAAAAAAAAAAAGGCCCCCCAAACCAAAGCCAAACTGTAAAATAACAATGTGTTGAATTAATTCTGCTATCCGGGAACATTGAGTGTCTAGTGGTGAAGTCCCAGGAATGTGATGCTGCTGCTTCGCAATTCACCCTCGCGGAGCCTGGGGGTGGTGCATTGTCTTCCAGCTACACGCTGTGGGCCCGGGAAGGAGGAAAATGCATGCACATCTCACAGGAAAGTCAAGATGTCTGTGTTTCTTGGTCACAGGCAAAGGATTAGTAAAGCACCATTAACCCTACTATGAAAACACACCAGCTAGGGCTTCTTTCATCCCAAACAAAGTTTATAAACACACCCTTATCACTCGGAGAATGTTTATCTTCATGTGCTATAAGTGGATTCCAAGAAAGCAGCAGTAGCTAATGAAATTAAATATGATGTTTGGAGATACGTTTTCTTCATTTAACTAACTATGCATGTGTGCGTGTGTGCATGCATGTGTGTGTGTGTGTGTATTTAAAGAAAAAGATTTTCTTCATTAACTATGCATGTGTGCGTGTGTGCATGCATGTGTGTGTGTGTGTGTATTTAAAGAAAAAGAAGCAACACTGGGGTTTGGTTTAGCCTAAGCCTGCCATTCCAACGTTAATTTAGAGGCCTGACTGATACACGTGGAAGAACAGGAAGGAGAAGGAAGGAAAAACCCTCTCCTCTCCTCTCCTCTCCTCTCC
>NW_009189832.1:17284-29926 GCF_000690835.1 Fulmarus glacialis
CAACCCCGCTCCTCTCCTCTCCTCTCCTCTCCTCTCCTCTCCTCTCCTCTCCTCCTTCTTCTCTTCTCTTCTCTTCTCTTCTCTTCTCTTCTCTTCTCTTCTCTTCTCTTCTCTTCTCTTCTCTTCTTCTCCTATTTCTTTCCCCCTTTCTCCCTCTCTTCCTTTCTCAAGCCAGCTCAGAGAAGAAGGCTTTTCAGACCGTGCTCTGGGAGGATTCTGAACACGTTTGTAATTTATGATCACTCACTTTAGAAGCGATTAACAGCAGCAGAAACCTAATTACAGCCTCCCTGGCTGAGTGCAGTATCCTTTGGGGCTCCGATTTTAATTGTTTTCTATTTACATTCAAGTTTCCAGGGGCTAACTGCCTAGCAAAGACCCCCAACTAACCCCTTCTACTAAAAGCTTCATTTATTCTTAATAACATGTTTATAGACCTAGCCTCATTTTTCATGAGAAGGTCACGTTTGTTATCCGTGGTTGTTAGGGAAATGATTAAGGAATCCCGGAAACAGTGGAAGTTCCTACTAAGGAACTGCACAAATATCTGTTAACAAAATGCTCTTTCCAGCCCGTGAACAGCCATCCATGAGCATCGACAGGAGGGATGCGTATGGCATATGGGATCTGTACCAGGGAGAAGAGCAGGAACTGCCTGCACGGTTCAGCTTAATACGCTCTAATTAGTCCTCTTGGCCTTGACCAAAACATAAATTACTGCCATCGGTGTTGTTTTTTGCTAAGGGGAAAGTGGAATATGTTCAACCCACCTCACAGAGGTAGGAAAATATTATTGCAGACAATAAATTTGTCAGTACTTTATTTGGGGAACTTGAGTGCCGTCACTCTGTCGTGCCAGCATCCAGGCAAACACGGAAGCTTTCAGATAGAAAGATAAAGCTGTAGAAAGGTCTCTCAAAAGAAAATCTCCTTAAGCAAACTGGAAGCACAGATCCCACTGAGGAAGACTGGTGAATTTGCATTTCAGGTTTACTTATTTGTATTAAAACCAGAATGACCATTCATTGGTGAAGAGCTCAGTGTGGTAGGTCCTGTATCACTTCAAATCAAATGTGTTAGTCCAACCACAGCATGCTTACAGAGCAACGCCGCTGGTGGGAAGAGACAGATGATGCTACCGTGGTGTTGAAGTGTTCGTGACAGTTTTGACAGAATGTTTAATTTGGATGAAAAAAAAGAAAAAGGAAGTTTGTTGCAATTTCATTTCATATTTTTTGCTAACTCTGCTTTTACTGGTTGTGTTTTGGTCATCCTGATTATTGCGTGTCTAAAAAAGGGGCTTAAGGTGTGACTTGCAAGGGGACTTCTAGTTTTTTGGAGGGGTTTAATGCACATTTATATCACTGTGAATCGCTGCACATCAGCTGGGAGCTGCTGGGAGCAGTTGATGTTCCCCCAGATGCCAGGCAAAGAGCATTTCCTTGAGTCCCTCTGAAGGGCTTTTCAGGACAGCCTTTAACTCATAAGAAATATTGAGCTAGACCCAAGCAACTCTTCTCAAGAAAAAAATTGGTTGAAACTGATACATTCCTCCAGGAAATTCAGTTTGGACTCATCATTTTCTGATGAAAACCCCATTCGTCACAAGGACATTCCTGACATCTCTTCCCTGAATGGCTTGAATTCCCTTTGTAAAAACAGAGCAATTAGATTACTTAATATTTATAGGAAGGAAAGGCGCAGTCCTACTTCCAGACCCTTTTTTGGGTGTTCATTAATGCAACCTCCAGCCACCATCTTTTCTTCATCATCTGTTGTAGACAACCTGCAGAGGACATAGGATGTGCTGATAGTCCAGACTGGCCTATAAGACGGGCTCCCTCTGTCTCAGAGTCTCACTAGACTTGCTTGAGCCTGCGAAACTCAAGCTTTTTAAAGCCCATTTAGAGTCGTGGCTGCTTAGTTCAAAAGCTAGCAGCCAAGTTTCCATTCTGGAGGACGTGTCAGTCCCAAAGGTGCTAACCATGGTGGCAATGAAAAGGCAGAGCAACCCCTCCCTGCTGTGAAGGTTGCTGTGTGGACGATAGCGATGTTGGATGAAGTGGTGCACGCTCCCCCTTGGGAGAGGACTGAGTTTGGCTAAGTGTGCGACGAACACTGGGCAGCATAAGGCTGGGCTGTCATGAAGCATGGAGGAAAGAGAGGCTAACTGGTTCTGTGGCTTTCAATCAACTCCACGTGCCAAAGGACATTCTTGCCTCTTTGCTAATCACAGTGCTGATCCCAAAAGGGAATACTGAAGGGCTGGCTGTGTGGGCAATCATAGACAACTACATGACCGCACCTTTGGTACACGCTTCCTTGCCTTTGGGTTGCGGTGCACAGCGCAACAACTCATGGAAGTGCAGGTCTAGGGGATCTCAAGAGGTTTCCTACCTCAGCTTGCTGCAGTGATGCAAGGGTGAGTCTTTCTGTACCCTGAGATGGAGTGTCTGAACCATCAGCCCATCCTCCCACACTGGCCGTGGAGAACAAGGGAGGCCTGATGCTTTTAGAACAGTCTTTTCTTTGCAACAAGTCCATTGCCCTGCTCCTTACTGCAGCCTTCTCCTCTCTGAACCAAACCAACACGATTCCTCCAGCCTTTCCCTGTAGGTTATACATATTCCTTCCATCACTTCCACCATCCAACTTTTTCTGGACTCTTATTTTTCCCTTGCTTCTCCTGGGGGATCTTGAGACATACATAAATATTCCTGGGGACTCCAACAGACCATTTTCTGCTGAGTTACACTGCTGGAAACCCAGAGCAATCCCACTCACTGGAAACATTGAAGTCAGTGGAGCTTCTGCAGTGTACACCAGTGGGAGTTGAGCAATGTCCTGAGCAATTTCCCTGTGTGTTTTCCTCCCTTTCTGTTCCTGTTCTCTTCCAAGGGGAAGAGTGAGAAAGAGAAGATGAATGGATGTGTGAGCCATGCAAACACATCGACTCCCTCTAGTGGCTTTGACTCCATATAGAAGCTAATGGCTTGTTCCTTCATCTCCAGCCACAGAGGTTTGTGGCCTGAGAATGAGAGGGTCTGGGTTCATGCTTGACAAGAGACATTGCTGGAAGACCTGTCATGCTGTTAGACCCTTTTGCCTGAAGAGTGAGCTGATTTTGAGAACAAACAGCTCATGTGCATTAGGAGGAGAAAGCAATGGAGGCAAGAGCTCCTTGTGAGTGTGGAGAGCCCAGGACCCTCTCATGATCAAGTACATGGCAGCCTCTTGCTTGCAGTGCCTCTTGTAGACAGCACTTGGTCCAAAAAGGACTTCTATTCAGATCTTTCAAAGCCCTGTTACCAGAACTTCTTTGATTTGCCTGTTGTATCAACCCTATGCTGATTATTTTATTCGGGGCTCTCATTTCTTAGCTCCGTGAAACCATACATATGTGTGACTGCTTCTTCCTTTTATACTGAATGAAGTGCTGTGGTTATTTCTGCAGCTTCAGTAAGCTCAGCGCCCCCAACGTCATTCCCAATATCCTCTTTTCTGAATGCATGAATGCAAGAGTTAAATTAGTTTTACTTTTTCAGTAAAAAGCCTTTTTGATTTTTGTATTTTTTTTACCAACACCACAGCTCCCTAAGGAATATTTTTTTCTCCCAGAAACAAAAAAAGAGAATTGTCTTCAAATTGTAGCTACAGAGGACAATGCCAAAGACATGCTCGTTAACTAACTAGGTCCTCAGTGCAAAGATCCCAAATGTCCCTCTAGATTTCATTGGTTCTATGCAATCCCCATTATGGGCATTTGGGCAGCTATGAAGTCTTTGCATGTTCACACTGCAGTCAGTGTGGACAGACTCACACCTTCTTTAAGAACGTAGCTTTTTCAGCATGGCTTGCTGCTGGTCTTATTCATTGGCCACCACTGGGAGCCAAGCCTGAAGCTTGACCATGGATTGGGCTTGTCAAATCCTCTAAAACCCCACTCTGAGCCCACCAATCCCTTGATCCGTAAGCACAGTTCACGCGTAGTCCTCTTGCAACATTGCCGATGGCGGTGTCTTGTGTCCCTGTCCTCTCCCAGCTCTGTGTCTCACCCCTTCCCTTGGAGCAGTGCTTCTCACCTCACCTCTTCACTTCACACAGGGCTTGCTCCTCATGTTGCAGCTCTGGAGCATCTATACCTACAAGCCCTTCTCATACCTACAGCTAACACTTACTGATGGTTTCTGCAGGACACCTGTAAGAAGTGTTTTCTTCTGTCCACCTGTGGAGCTAGGACTTTGTTCAAGCTCTTCCTATCTCAACGTTACTGCAATGTTGTCTCTGCCTTTTGTGTCCAACGCTGCCCATTTAGAAAGCTCCTGCAAAGGTAACTCTGCCAGCGTGTGGCTTTCACCACGTCACGCCACCAGTGCACTTCCTAGGTGGTTCTCCATCTCATTTGTACCAGTCCTTTTTGTCCCTTGTCCTATTCTCATGCCACTTGTCACTTCCCATTCGCTATCAAGAGGTTTTGCACAGGTCTCTGATGTTTGCCTTCATTGCGTATGTGCTGGATTTTCTGCTCTCTGCCGTGCTTGGAGGAAGCAACCAAAAGCCCCACACATAGATACCTCATTAGACCTCCTGACAAACCTCCTTTAAAGACTCTTTTGCCACAATGCTAGGAAAAAACGCACAGTAGTTGGGCGATGACCTGTCACATTGAACGCTCCTATGCCCTGTGACAGCGGAGCTAAGAATAGAAGAAATGCCAACAACAATAATTAGGATGGGCTAATTTTTATTATTTTTCCATGGAAACCGGGGTGTTTCCGTCAGTGTGATGTCTTGCACAGAGGCTTCCTTCTACAGCCAGAGGAGATAGAGAGGCACAGTCTCTGCGGGGTGACTTGGATCCTCTTCCCGCCGAAGCAGAGGGGGTCTGGACCACACGGCTGAGCTCAGGTGAGACGGATCCACTGGGGCTGGAGGGAGGTGAAAGTTTGCAGCTGCCTAAGCCCCAGTGCTTTTAATGGGATGGAAACCGTTTCAGGCTTTTTGAAGAGGCAGCCCTTAAATTCTTGATGTGAGTTTTGGTTTTCCTTTTGTAAATGAGGTTAGCAATCCCAGTTCCTGACCAGTCTGTGTTTGCTGACAATGTAAACTCCTGGGGCAAGGGCACTTTTTCTCTCCAATTGCAGCAAAGAGCTTGGCTGCTTGCTCATCTTCTCTTGCTTGGGCCTCTGGCTGCTGCAAGGGCACAAAGGGATCATCATTTTCAGTTTACAAACACAGGCATCTCCTATTTTTTTTGTGGTTTCCAAAGACTAGGACACTGAAACACATACAATTAGTAAATCTTCAAATCCCCAGCTGAAACAATTACAACTCCATGCCTGTGCAGCGACGAGATGTTGTTGGATAACGTAATCACAGCTTTACATGGCTGCTGCTGATCTCTTGGTTTATAATGATTTCATTTCCCCTCTCCCACCTCCTTTATATTTTCTATTATGTAAAACCCTAAGAACTAATTACAAGTGGGTGGATCAAAGATCATACATTTTAATTTTCCTTCCAGCCTCACCCACTCACGGCGAGGAATCCAGCATAACCCATTAAACTGTAGGTACTTGCTGACAGAAAGGGAACCATCTGCTGAACAACTTCTGTTAATTATTTTGGAACACACTAACGAGAAGAAAGTACAGGCCCGTAATGACCTTTCCCTTGGTGGCAGAATCCACTGCGAAGTAGACAGTTGTGGCCTGAAGCCAAAAGTTAATGGTTAGTATTGGCACAAAAGACTCCAGCGTACTAGTATTTATTAATTTCCCCGTAGTGGAGAAAATATTCCAGGCATTCTGAGTATAAAACTTCCTAGCACCTGCACAAAACCAAGCTCCAAAATATTCATTTAGAGCATTATTCAGAGTCCCTCAGAAAATGTGGACTTCACATGTTTACTTCCTTGTGGTGTTCTTTTCATTTTGTCACATCTGATTTGGTCAAACAACCTTTTGTTTTGTTTAGCAATGAGCAATATTTACACAGGGCTTTTTTGGCACATAAGAATCACAATTATTTCATTTCTCTGAGGCACAGAGGTCGATGGAAACTTATGCCCCTCGTAGACACGTGGACTGGTCGCTCATACATTTTATTTTTATCTATTTTGTCTGTTTTAGTGCAACTGAATAAACTGGCTTTTTCTTTGCCCTTTCCGATAGATGCCTGCTGGGCTTGATCCAGAGCTCATGGAGGTTTCTGTGAGCCTCCTTTCTGTGGAGCTGAGCAGACTTTGGATCACTCCTCAAAGTATCTGAATATCTTGAGTATGAATTACCCATCTGCCTTAATACTTAAATGGTGTGAAACTCCACCGTATTTCCTAATACATTTTGCAAGAGAGCCGTGCCACTGTTTTGAGGGAATAAAACAGAAGAAGGACATCCCACTGAATCCTGCAGAGTATTTCGGCTGCAGCTCTGTCCCTAGATGTTAAAATATTGAACCTTTGAACCGTGTTTTAAATTAGATGAGGAATTGCCCATTACACAGGGGACCTGGTCTACTCTGTTTGATTTCTGTGGGGTTTTTTGACCCTGGAGACCGCGGCATTTCAGTGCAGAAGGGCCATTTCAAGGACAGTTTCTTCACCAGGGGCTCTAACCAGGAATGCTCTTTCCAGGTCTGTGTTTGCACCCTTATTGCTCTAATAGCAGCAGGTAAAGTAAAGACGCGACATAAGTGGTAAATTAAAAGCTGTTTGTGTCTAAGTCATCCCATCTGTGTCTTTTGGATAGAAGTCAACCATCTTTGAAACCACATGCATCAAGCAATTGGCTAAACGTCCTTGTAGACAGGATGTCTCCTATTTGCATTTGAAGTGCTGCGCTTTCTGTTTAAAATATGAATGCAACTCACTTATACCGTTTTCTTAACTTGTTTACAAATAGTGGCTATTGCATAATCGAAAATAGGTGTTAAAATGCTGAAGCTGTCAAAGGCCTTTAAAGCATCTTTGTGTGAAGTACACGAGATTTATTGAAAACACCTGAGGCAGCGTACACCCCAGCCTCTCCTCTGCCTCCAGCCCAGCCCACCACCACCACTGCCACCCACCACCATCTTTGATGTCACTTCATTGGTCATAGACGCGCTGCAATTTCGGGTACACACCTCTCATTCAAAGGGCAATATATTATCCGCATGACAGATGTAATCAGTCCCTTGGTCTCTTAGAAGTGCAGCTGTTGGTGAATTCTTTTTTGTGAATGTAATATTTGAGAAGACTTAAGTTAAAAACTGACACTTCCATTGAAATCTCATCTCCTTTGGAAAGAAGGTTCCCATTTTCTGGCTCTCCTCCGTGTGTGACAGCCAGGGATGTGTCAAACAGCATTCAACTGACAGTTTCCAACAGAGATGCCATTAGCAAAGATGGCATGAAAATAACCCTCCCTTAGAAACGTTTTTAATGTGAGCTGTTTGTCTTCAGAGCTGTGGCAAGGCCGAACCAAGAGGAAAAACCTCGTTTAGGAGGAAGGCATATATTGAGGAAAAAAAAAAGATGCTGCAGCTTGGGAACAGGTAGCGGTAGACGCAGAGAGGCCAGAGGGAGCAGGGCAAGATGAGGGGTGGGAGAGATGCAGGGACCAGCAGTGTTGTTTGCGATGCCAGAGCATTTTGACCCTCTTTGTCGACATATACATCGAGTAAGACGATTCCTGCCCAGAAGTCACACTAGGAAAGGACATGACTCTGAAGGGTGGAAGGAAGGCGCTTCCTTGCTTCCCAGACAGTGAAAGGTACCCGTCCCCAGCTGGGCCCACTGCCCAAAGTCACACAGGGAGCTCACGGCCGAATTGGGAAGCGAACCCCGGGCCGCCCGAAGGCTCGTCCAGTTCCTGAACCGCAGGCTCGTCCTTTCCTTTTATTGGTAAAAATAAAAATATGACCTTCTTCTGGCAGCCTTACAGAGCAGATGCTGCTTTTTAGATGACAGCATAGAAATGCAGAAAAACTTTGGGGATTTGCAGAAATTCTTTCCAACGACAGATTGTCTGGCCTACTAGTGTCATAATGTCAGCCCTGAAACATGCCATAAAGCTTTCTTTCAGCAGAACAAACATAACCCCCTAGACCAGCTCTTTGACAAGTAAGTAAAACAAAGCAGGGTAATTGCGGCTGGAAACCCACCAGGCTCTTAATGTGACCTCTTGAATACTAATAGTTATTAGAGATGCAATGAATAAATGTCAAGAATACTACAAGCAATCCGTGTTTAAGAAAAGGACTCCAGAGGAAAGTTTGTGAACGAAAAACTTCTGAATGTGAGTTACAGTAACGAGGAAGCGCTCATGTGGCTCCTGGAGAGCCTGAATGTATTTTTCATGCGCTGGTGGACTGAAGGATGGAGACAGAGGACTCCAGGCTGCTACAAGCTACCAGATTGCTGGATCCCCTGACACAGAAGATAAAAGCCGAAGCTCTTTATGGAGCTGCTTTGTTCAATAAACACACAGGCGGAAAATAAGTGAGGAGGGAATAAAGAGGGTATGGTATACGGCATGTTGATGCAACTTAGCATCTTTGGAAGACCACTGGTTGCCTTCAAAAAGTCTGGTGGGTGTGTGGGTGTGCATGTGTCAGTCACACAGATGAGGCCTGCATGCATATGCAGAGATCAGCCCCGGGTGCCCAAGGCTCTTGGGAGATCCCCCTCCTTTCTCCCTTCCACCCAATTACTGGATAACTGGATGAGGTGAACCAGTAGCATGTAACTTGTGGGGTTAGGGTCAGAGTGCCTCCGGGGCAGGAAAGCTACCTTTCCTGGCAGGGTTTGCCTCTGCCTTTACCTTTGGGCATTCTAATTATAGTCTCAATAACTTTTCCATTTCCAACTATTTCCCTTGTGCTCTGGCACCGTGTGTGACAAGTCAGCGCACAGGTTCTACTCAGAGCTAATTTTGTAGAGAAAGCAATGCCAGAACTTTAATATATATTGCCAGAGACCTGGTTTTGGTGAGATCAGACTGCAAAATGCAGAATATATGCTTTGTTATGCCATTCTAGCCCGAGGAAATTCTGCTTTTGCTGAGAAGTTTCTGCTCCTCTTTGCATAACAATGTGAACAGAATTGACAGAATAAAAGAGTACAAAAAAAGCTATATTTCATCTGTGTAAGAACTGGAAGAGGAGGGAAATGGGACACTGGGTTTCTCCGTATGTGGGCCTCAGTGCTGCAAAGGAGAAGCCAAGAGGCTTGGTCCCAAATAGCCGCAACTGCGTGACCTTCATTGTATCCCACTGGATAGTACCTTTTACCTTCGACTCCTTGCACTAATTTTTGAATTGAAATGACTCAGATGGCATGGGCGCTCCTTTGGCTGGTGTTTGGCCCTATACCCATTGCAAGGAATAGGTGGACCTCTATTAGCCACATTTAATAAAGGTGCAGATGTCTTGTGGCAGCACAGCCAAAAGGACATGCAGCTCGTGCAGAGCTGTTCTCCTTTAAATTGGCTTCTTAGCTAAGCCCTTTTTGACTCTGATTTCAGCGGATCGGATATGTCAGCCTGTTTCCTTTTTCTCATTCCCTTCTCCAGCGTCACCAGTGATATGACTTAAGACTTGGGAGGTAGCACTGAGGCTTGTTGGGTGGTGTATGTAAAATGAGACACTGTTTAGTTTTAAGGCTAAGAATTCGACAGTTTAGCTGCATGCACTGGGTAGAAAAGTGTTTCTTTTTATTGGTTTTGAGTGTGCCACCTTTAAATGTCGGAGAGCAGCCCCTTGTCCCTGCGGGAACAGGAACCACGGATCTCTGCCTCTGCTTGGCTGCTTCCTACTCTGCCATGTCCTCACCTCTTTTACTCTTTTCTAAGGTAAAAAAAATCCCTTGGGGTGTTTTTTTGGGTTTTTTGTTTTTTTTTTTTTTTTGTGGGAATACAAGGTTTCAGCTCTAAAGCAGAGGTTTAACTTCAGTGATTGACCTTGACAGGAATATAACGATGCCCTAAAGGTACGCAAACACCCAACTTCAGCAAGAGGATGAGCCAGGCCAGGGCAGTCTTGTTGTGAGCCTGAGCTGGGTTCCCACATTGCAAACCCACCTCTCACCCAAGAGCAGATGTGTCCTGCAGGGGAAGCTGTGATCAACATGGTATGGTTAGACCTCAAATGGCACGAGTCTGAGGTCCTAATTGCTTTAGTGGTTGTTTGCATCTAACTGGAGCAAACCTGTGCGTTGCAGGATGGGGGCATGGCTGGAGGCTGTTTTGATGGAGATTTTCTGCTGTGAGGAGACGGATGATCTGGGCCAGTTACACAGGCTCAGGGCTACCAGAAGGGTGTTTCATCCTGTTTCTCACTTGCTGCAATTAAAGTTCTCCTCTACTAGCCCCGCTATACTTCACAAAACCTTTTCGCTTTGCTAGCCATGCTGTGACTCTCCTGCTCAGCCGCTGCTGTGCTGTGCGGTGCGATCGCCAGCCGAGCAGGGTCAGACCAGTGCTTTCTTAGTAATGAAGTTCAGAAAGACGCGTCCGCCTTATCTGATCGGCCCAGAGAGCCTCGCCGATTGCTTTGTTCTCAGACATCCACGCAGGGAGCAAATCCCACCGCGCCGCCGCGTGAAGGGGCGAATCCTCCTAGGTGCAGGATGGGATCTAAGTGGACGGGAACCCAGAGAGACTATCAGATCTGTCTGTCTGCCTACGAGTCCTAAAAAACACATTGGCTGCGGCATGCATACCCCAGTGTGAAGTCAGCCAGGAACAAGCCAGAGAACCTGCCTCTGACCCTGAGGACATTGCTTGAAAAATATTTTCCAGAACTCGGTGCCTGGGGACCTGCAGCTAACAAACATTCTGGAAGTGTAATCACAGCCTTTGGCTCTGCTGCCGAACCACCTACGGGAGGTGAGTTTAAAGAGAGCGGCTTTAAAGCTGTCAACATAAGAAGGAGGGAAGCCAAATTGCTTTCGTGCTTGCATTTGCGTGCCAACTGGTTTGTCATGGGATTGGTATGTAGCAAAGATAGAGTTGTCTGCAGAAAAGCTGTATTATTCTTTTTTTGGATGGGTCCACTGGAAATCAGTCAGGGCCCACAGTAATTTCCTGAGGGGACAAATCTAGCCCTGAGATAGGCCACGGGCTCCTCAGCGGTTGCATGGAGGTTTGCGTTGGGTCAGAAAGTCAGCCTTTGAGGAGAAGAGCTGGAGAAGCCTTCCAGGAGTGAGAGCTGATAAGACAGCAGCTCCCCAGCTGTGCTGTGGCCACACAGTGCCGTGTATGTCATTGGACTAACGAGAATTAACAACCCTGGGCCAGACTCTGACCTCTGCTATTTAGGCATATATCCCTGGAAGTTCCACCAGCCTCTCTGTTGGGCTGCGCGTCGGCTTGTGCAACTTGTCTCAGTCCTCCCGTAGCCCAGGTCTTCTCATCTCCCACGGACTCTAGCCGCGGTTGGGGACATCTGGTCCCTCTCCAAGGGAGGCCCATGGAGAGAAGGATATAGTGCTGGGGAGCAAGATGAATGCCAAGCGCTGTGCTCCCCTGCAGAGCGTGGAGCACTCTTCCTCCCGGCATCTGAAATAGAGGGATGTGGTGTAAGGACTACCCGTCCCGAGATGCAATGCTCTGTGTTGGTCCAAGGGGGACCGCCTAGATTCGGTGAGAACGTGGCATAAAGGGTCAGAATTCATGAGCAGTGGTACATATGGTTGATAGAAGAGAAATCCCTGGTCCCAGGCAAAGCATGTGGTGTATTCCCACAAGGATCCAGGTGAAACTAAGGTCAATCACATTAACAGGAGCTTTTCCAGATGAAGAATTCCCCAGGTGTCCCTGCTGCAGGGTGGAAGGTGTTGGTCAGCGTGGAGCATCCTGAAATGGCCGCACTGGTGTGAGCTCTGTCTGTGGGCGGTTGGGACGTGCAGAGCCTGAGTGACAAGTGATGGGGACAAGGTGGCCCCGTGCGATGGTGCAGGGCAGGAATACCTGCCCTTTCCATTGCCAAACAATCCTGGGAGGACGGGCAAACAAAATCTTCCCCCTGAAAACTAATCCCCAATGCTCTTTCAGGTTTTTTTCTCCAAGACGTAGACACACAGATGCCCAAGGTGGCATACTCAGTATTTCTCTCAACAACTCGTTAAGTTCATTTGCTCAATAACACACACTAACGTGAGAGTGGAAAGAGACGAATGGTCTAAATTTATGCAGCATAAATCAGGGCTAAAGTGTCCCCAGCCTGGGCTCAAAGAGCTGCGTTTGTGGTCTATGCGAGGATGGGGTCTTTGCTTGGCTCACCCGCTACCAGCTCCTTGGGCACCTCGGGGTAAGAAATCTCACGGCTGGCCAGGCTGGGCTGGAGGGACCTGACAAATTGTCCTCCTACAAAACCCCAGCCAGGCTGCAGCCCTGCAGGAGACATGAAGCCAGAGGGCTTTCCTCACCCTCTTCCAAAGAGGTGCCTTCCCAGAGACGTGTGGTCGGCACCCGCCACCTCTCCGCGCCTGGCGCTGCGAGGACAGCCGTGCGTGAGCTGGCAGCCCCTGCAGCCTCCTCCCCAGATGTGGCTGCTCCCCGGGCGATGCTCAGCCCACACCCTGCGTCCCCGTCCTTCGGCGAGCTGTTCCCACCCTCCAGCTGGCCGGGGGGAGCCGCCCGCTGCCCCCGGGAGTCCCGG